>NW_004443406.1:74031-103074 GCF_000184155.1 Fragaria vesca subsp. vesca
GGGGGATAGTTATGCTCTAAAAACGAAAGTTACTATTTATAGAAATCAACTATAAAAGGAAGGGTAAGTTTCCATTTTGGGGGGGATAGTTATGCTCTAAAAACAAAAGTTACTATTTATGAAAATCAACTATAAAAGGAAGGGTAAGTTTCCATTTTGGGGGATATATAGTTATGCTTTAAAAACAAAAGTTACTATTTATGGAAATCTACTATAAAAGAAATGGTAAGTTTCCATTTCGGGGGATTCCTTTTCTGAAAATTCAACATTAATTGCCACATGTTGCGACCTCATTTGTCCTAAGTCACTAATCTGTCAATGCCATTAAAGTTTTACTTTTTTTCCACCATTTCAAAACTTTAAAAATGCATAGAAAATAGCTCCAGTGTCAGAAAAATTCACCGAAAAATGTCACGGACCACAGGCGGGACCGATTTCACAACTGCGTCTGAATTTTAGTCATTGGAATCACAACGTATCTACTAATGTGGTATAACTTATTTGGTAGGTTATATGCTAGTGTACAACTTTGTGAACCAACTATATAGAGGAAGCAAAATTTTCAAAAATATTGTGAAATAGGATGTGATCGGTATAGTAAAATATGGCTACGGTAGAAAAATCACTTTAATTTACCAATGTTTGGGCCCTGATTGAAGCGGTCAACCCTATTTACGTTTATGCTTCACTAAGGAGAGCCCTATCCTCGGGTGGTAAACGTCCCTAAAGTTTTACATGGGTGGTTATATCTCATCTATGTGAGACTTTATTGTGTTGAAAAGTTCACCAAACTAGGTCACAAAGAGGTAGGTAAGATAGTTTTCGTGTGATAAGTGAATATGAATTAGGGTTGACCGCTTTGATCGAGCCTCAAACATTGTTGAATCCAGTTGAATTTTATACCATAGCCATGTTTCACTATAATGATCACATCATATGGTCAATTTTCATTTTGTGAATTTTAGTCATCGAAATCATAACATGCCTACTAAAGTAATATAACTTGTTTGATAGGTTATATGTTAGTGTACAACTTTGTGAACAAACTATATAGAGGAAGCAAAATTTTCAAAAAATCGTGAAATATGATGTGATTGATATAGTAAAATACAGCTACGGTGGAAAAATCACTTTAATTCGCCAATGTTTGGGCCCCGATCGAAGCGGTCAACCTTATTTACGCTTATGCTTCACTAAGGAGAGCTCTATCCTCGGGTGGTAAACGGCCCCAAAGTTTTACATGGGTTGTTATGTCTCATCTATGTGACACTTTATTGTGTTGAAGAATCCACCAAACTAGGTCACGAAGAGGTAGGTAAAATAGTTTTAGTGTGATAAGTGAAGATGAATTAGAGTTGACCGCTTTGATCGAGCACCGAACATTGTTGAATCCAGTGGAATTTTATACCATAGCCATGTTTCACTATAATGATCACATCAGACGAACAATTTTAATTTTGTGAATATTCATTGATTCAATCTCAAGAACAATTTAAATTTCCAGAAAGTCTACTTTTTTTTTATTTCTCTTATGTTAATGGTAGCCATTTCTTATGAAAAATGTAGTTGTGTCTTATGTTAAATGTAGACTTTGCCTTTTTTACCTTGGGTTGCTTCAATCTCAAGAACAATTTAGATTTCCAGAAAGTCTACTTTTCTTTAATTTCTCTTATGTTAATGGTAGACATTTCTTATGAAAATAGTAGAGGTGTCTTATGTTAAATGTAGACTTTGCATCTTTTACTTTGATTTTTCTTCAATCTCAAGAACAATTTAGATTTCCAGAAAGTCTACTTTTCTTTGATTTCTTTTATGTTAATGGTAGACATTTCTTATGAAAAAAGTAGTTGTATCTTATGTTAAATGTAGACTTTGCATCTTTTATCTTGGGTTGCTTCAATCTTAAGAACAATTTAGATTTCCAGAAAGTCTACTTTTCTTTAATTTCTCTTATGTTAATGGTAGACATTTCTTATGAAAATAGTAGAGGTGTCTTATGTTAAATGTAGACTTTGCATCTTTTACCTTGATTTTTCTTCAATCTCAAGAACAATTTAGATTTCCAGAAAGTCTACTTTTCTTTGATTTCTCTTATGTTAATGATAACCATTTCTTATGAAAAATGTAGTTGTGTCTTATGTTAAATGTAGACTTTGCCCCTTTTACCTTGGGATGCTTCAATCTCAAGAACAATTTAGATTTCCAGAAAGTCTACTTTTCTTTGATTTCTCTTATGTTAATGGTAGTCATTTCTTATGAAAAAAGTAGTTGTGTCTTATGTTAAATGTAGACTTTGCATTTTTTACCTTGGTTAATTTGCTTCAATCTCAAGAACAATTTAGATTTCCAGAATGTCTATTTTTCTTTGATTTCTCTTATGTTAATGGTAGCCATTTCTTATGAAAAATGTAGTTGTGTCTTATGTTAAATGTAGAGTTGTAAATTTTACTTGATTCAATCTCATGAATAATTTTGATTTGTAGAAAGTCTACTTTTCTAATGAAAACAGTAGATGTGTCTTATGTTAAATGTGTCTTTCGACTTGCAACATTTTCTGTGATATTTTTCATGACAGTAGTAGATATTTCTTATGATAGTTGTAGACAATCTCAAGAATCATTTTGATTTCCAGAAAGTCTACTTTTGTGTGATTTTACTCATCTGAATGATAGATATTTCTAATGAAAACTGTAGATATAGAGAGACTTAACGGAGAGTTAACGGAGAGTTAACGGTGTTAGTTTGCTTTAACCTGCTATAGCAAGTCAAAATTGGTTTGGTATCCATACCTTAAGGCACACAAGTGAAACCCTTTTTCTTGAGCCACTTAAAAAAATAAAGAAGAAAAAGACTTGTTTGGTAGAAAGAAGACTGAAAGGAAAGAAAGGAGATTCACACAAAGGCTTTCGAATCTATGCATTTGCTTTGGTGGTGGTACTGTAGTCATGAACTCATGATCGATCAGTAAGCGAGCTCGCACATACCGTACCGTCTTTCAAGCGATCAAGCTCACACACACACACACTTGATGTATGTAGAGATAATTACACATGAATAAAGATAATTACACAAGAATGTCGACTCAGCATGCAGACGAAGAAAAATTAAGGATGCAGGCATGTGTACGTATTACCTTCAGTAGCAGGAAGACGAGTTGAAAGAGCTTCAACTTTGATGGCTGATCCAAAACTGCAGATAACTAGTATCACCAACAAGTTATTGAGGTTCATGATGGTTTTCCAGACACTATTATGAGGAAGACGAACTCCGACGACTCTGATTACCATCTTCGTTTAGCTATTGCTTTGCTAGCTAGCTCGTCGGTTTTTAAAGTGAATTAATAATAATCTGTAACATCTGCAGCTAGCTAGTAGACATATATATTAATTACTGATCAATATATGCAGGGACCGCGACTTAGATGGATCAAGGTGACTTTCCTGTATGAGAATAATGGAAATAAGTCCATCCATGCAGTTGTTTTCAGTACGTCAACCACTTGGACTGATATCGTTTCCACTACTACAGTACTATTGTCCCTATTTTCACAACAAGGACGTAAGTGTGTAGTTAATGCACAATTAATGCTACGAATTGACAATAGAAAATCAATCCCATCAGTTAATTAATGTTAGGAATTAGATCTTACGATTAATATTCATATGTCATCTGTCACCATAATTTTACTAAAATATCATTCACTACATGTTCTACAGCTAATGTCCGACGAGAAATGTGCTAATGCCGTCCACCGAGTAGCTAGGAATGTGCTACTGCTAATAGAAAAGTGCTACTGTCAGAGCTATTGCAATTTATTTATTTTTCGGCAATTCTCTAGAGCCAAATAAAGCTGCTACTAACGACTGAATAGCTACTACTACTACTGCTACTGCTACTGCTACTACCAAATGTACAGTACAAGCATGACTCATACTCCCAAATCTAGGGTTTTGAATTGCCACATTTGATAGAAAATCAGCAACGGTTGAATTGAAATTGTGTGAACAAGGATCGACTCACATTCCTCCTCGCCTCCGTCACTGTTGAGTCCACCCAAGGAACCGAGTCCAAATCATATTCATATTCATATGCAATTTCAAATCAAATCGGAAAAGCAAACAAAGCAGTAGCAGCATGACCAGACCCCAGCAGAATAACATCACATTTCAAAACCCAAAACCATCTTCTAATGCAACCTCTACCTCCGCTCCGACCCACCATCCTCAACGCCGAGGCCAAACTCCTCTTCATCTCCGTCAAGGCTTTCGTCCCGCCACTGTCGCCAACCTTAGCCCGAGCTTTGCCTTCCTCGGATGCGCCATCAACGGCCTAGGCGACTTCGTCTTCCTCAAATCAAGATGTCGGTCGTTCCAGGCCTCTAGGTCGCCACCGTCGAGCTCGTGTGGCCTGCAACGACATCGATTTGATCGCGATGGTTGAATCGGACAGATCGGCGACGGAGGATGAAAATCTGAGAGCAAGAGAGAGAGAGAGATGTAGGTTAATTTTAGATATTTTTTTGTGAAATAGAGTATTTTGGTCATTTGATGCTTGGTATTATTAGTTTTGGGCTTCAAGTTTGTGTCCTAATTTATATAAAAATGATTAAAAATAGATTTTTTGAGTATTTAAATTTAGTCATGTGTTTTTATGTAATTTAAAAAATAAATAAATATGTAGTTGTTACTAACCTTGTGGCAATCTTGTGCCAGCCTACTTTACTTGATTGACAAGTCCCTTCACATAACTCATAATCAACGTTTCTGATTTCATGTAGCTTAGAGAGACGTATTTTATTTAGTTGAGAGTTGAGACATCAATTTATTTTCGGAAATAAAGATTTCTATGGTGAAAATTGAGGGACAAAGTTTATGTAGACAGCTGTGTTGGTCGTCGGTCCTCCATAAAAGAGAATACGACTGATTGGAACGTAAGAAGATTTTGCATTGTCACTATCAATTTTTTTATTTATGCAAATTCCTCATTTTAATAAATCACAAGTCAAATCGAGTCGAGGCATTGGATGGAGTCGGTTTTAGTTGTATCACTTGTATGTTTTATTTTTTGGGGGGTCATCAGAACACAAGTTTGACATGGACTTTTCTTTTAGGCCTTTTTGCTGTGTCTTGAAAAGTTTCCCTTCAAACCATGGTAACTTTTCATTCAATTGAATCTTCTTTGTCTGAAGTCTGATTGTCCTAAATTTGCAATCTAGATTATTAGCCATGAGACTGTCCAACTGTAATTGATAGGCAAATATGTTTGATGCTACCAAACAGTAAGGTAAATATTGTCAAGATCAGATACATCGATCTCTTGGTTCTGGAGTGACACTAATTATTTGACGTAGTAGTACCAGAAGAACCAGTCCATGGTGCATCTGATGAACGCATGAGGCTATGACTTCCACTTGGGGAGCTGATCCATGGTGCATTGTGATCAAACTGGTCTCTCAAGGCTCTTAACTTCGTCATTTCATCACCATAGACACTTGGATCCATCACAACGTCATCCACAGCGGTCCGCCCTTCAAGCATACTCACTACTGCAGACATGATAGGCCTGAGCGCAGCTGTTGGATTGGTGCACAGCAGAGCTACTTTGATAGTTCTAAGCGCCTCTTTCTTATTGAAATCGGACCCCAACCTTGGATCCACCAGCTCCAGTAAGTTCCCTTTTTGTTGCAAAACAAGGGCCTAAAAAAATAAGCAGAGAAAATGAGTGCATGGATGACCAAAACCAGATACATATATATGCAGTGAAGGTTTTTTCATCTTACCCAATCCATGAGACATTGAATGTTCTCATTGGGTCGATATTTCATGTTGTTCTTTCCTGTAACAATTTCTAATGCAACAACTCCAAAACTGTAGACATCTGCTTTATAGGTCAAGCAACCCCAAAGCGTATATTCCGGTGTCATGTATCCTCTGCACAACAGTTAATTTTGTTTCCAGCGACGGATTATCACTCTAATACAAAGGATTTTCTCACAAAAATAGATATGAAACATAGTGTGATATATACAAGTAAGATATTACATGTAAATGACATTTTATGGCCTTTCATATCAGCATGCAGTTCTGCAGTCAATTTGAGCTACTAACTCGTAATTTTCTATATATCACTAACTGACAACTTCATTGTACTGGGCATATGGAGATAAAAAGAGATAGATTAGTTATCATGTTTTTGTGCATACTAAGTTTTTAGACAGAATGCTAGTGGAAAATTAGATTCACAAGTGAAGATAATGGAAGCTCACATAGTTCCAGCAATCCTGGTGCTTATGTGAGTGTTCTCCTCTTCATCAAGCTTGGCCAAACCAAAGTCTGATATTTTAGCGTTGAGGTCTTGGTCCAGTAACACATTCGTAGTTTTGATGTCTCTGTGTACAACCTTCACTGCCGATTCCTCATGCAAATAAGCCAGACCTTTCGCTATGCCTAGGCATATTTTCTGCCTCGTAGGCCAGTCCAATTTTAGGGGACCATCCTCTGGACCTGCAATTAACTTGGTCATATATACATACCTAATGATTGGCACACTTTAGAACCTTGAAGACATGATTATTTTCTTTCTTGGTCGTCTGAAGACATGATAAGCTCACCAAACAAAGCGCGTGCAAGGCTATTGTTTTCCATGTACTCATATACCAACAGTAAATGATTTGCTTCAATACAACATCCATACAATCTAACAAGATTTGGATGCTGCACACAAGAGATCATGCCTATTTCATTCACGAATTCACGATTTCCCTGCTTCGAATGTGAAGATAGTTGCTTAACTGCAATTATAGTACCATCGATTAATATACCCTGCATAAAAACATAGTCAATTAGTTTCAATCCTCATAACACTAGGCCATCAATGGAAAATTAACTGAAGACATGCACGTAAATGTACAAGGAAAAAGATAACTGGATACACTCATATATGATACCTTGTAGACAGGCCCAAAACCACCTTCTCCAATTTTGTTAGTTGGATCAAAGTTGTTAGTGGCAGCTTTGATGTGCTTGAAGGTGAACAAGCCAGTTTGCAGGTCCAGTCCTCTCAGAGCTGTCAATATATAACATTGGTTAGTACTTTGGTGCAGATTGATCAAAAATCATTCAAAACTAGTATCTGCAGCTGTAGTCACATGAAATTTGACATGATAATTAAGACTAATGCACTAGTTTCTTAGTGACCTCTTTCCATTTCTGTCTTGCTGTTCAGACAGCCTTTCCACCAAAGAAGGCCTAAAATCAATACAGCGAGGCACAAAACTGAAGCTCCACCCACAATAAGTTTTGTTTCTCTACCAAGAGGAGGCCTGAAGTCTACGAAGAAAAAGAAATTGTCAGCATAAAATGTATTAACTTAATTTATATGACAACTTGCTAGAAACTTTTGCAATTCAGAAAATACCAGAATTTATAGAAATAGCTGATATAAGGGGACCATATGTTCCTTTTCTTGGGGAACCTGTTGTCCCTTCCCCGGACCAATGAAAACGGATCTCAAGTGTTTTATTCTTAACAACTGCTTTGAATTTCATAATGACCTCCTTATCAGTCCCTTGTGCTTCCTTTGCAATGTCAAAATCCTTGAGCACCAGTTGCTCCTGTAATACAAAAATGTAATCCCTTAGATTCTTTCCATGTTATGCAGAGTAGAGTGCATATATAAACAGAATGACTGAGCTTTACTTGAATGTAAACATCAAATATCCTTCTTCCAAGACTATAAAAAGATTCATTGCTTCTGAGTATTGTCTCCGCAAAGTGAAGATTCACATTATAGTTTCCATTCCCAAGGCAGCGTGCATAGTACGTAAGAGAAAGAGGAGAGAGACGAGCATTTGTGTACAACTCAGAGTTTTTCATTCTGAGTAAAGATGCATTCTTTGCTATGTAGTCTTGAGCTTTAGGGTTCTTATCCCAGAAGTGCCCAGTGCTACTGAATCCCCAGATATTCATAGGGACTAATTTTGCTGCACCTCCTGGATCTGCATCATTTTCAAATTTGGTTCCTCTAACAATGGTAGCTAGTCCACCACAATTTATATGCAACGAGTAGTGGTCTGCACAGTAGCGGCACAGATCAACAATTCAACACATATATACTATGTAGATATGTATCCAATCAAAATATTGTCTTATAGGCCATTTTCTATGTTGGTCTGAATTAAACAAAATCGTTATGAAGAGTGTCTAACAAATGTAGTTACCTTTTCCACAAGGATTATTCTCCAGGCACTCTCCAGATAATCTAAAATGTTGTCGCACAGTATCAATTTATGTCAATCAGTTCAGTTGTACATAAATTGAATAAGAAATTGCTTCATTGAGACTAGAAAGTTAAAAGCTTACGAGTTGTCTCGTGAAGAAAAGCTTTTGAAGAAGTTCCTAACGCATGAAAAATTGGTTAGTCAAGAGAAAAAATAGCGCTGAATGAAGACAGCAAACATTTAAGTCAGGTAACTTGAAAGAGAAATCTCTTACAGGGTGTCTGTACAAGACGGTTGCTGTGTAGAGCTCTTGGAAAAGTTATTGTAAGAAATATCTATATGGCTGTACAAAGGCAGGATGGTATATTGTAAGCTGTATAACTCTTACAAGAAGTGAATCTTTTAGGCTTGAATACAAAAGTAAAACACTAGAAAATATGATATAGGATGGAAGACGTACTAGCGAGAATCTCTGCTAATGATCCATTCTGGAATAGGCCCAGTGAGCAAGTTGTTTGTCAAATATCTATTGATCATGGACGTAATCACATTCTACCATAGTAAATCTTTACTATTCTACTTCAAACACAGAGGAAGAGATGTACAAGATAGTAACTGAGAAGTCATGCTTGGCAATGTCCATGCTTCTTTAATTCCATTATAGATGTGATTTCATACATGTATACATGTATAGCAATCTAAATAACTGTGTAGTTTCATGCTTGTCTACATTTGCATTCATGATGTTTGCTATAAACCTTTATGAATTTACATTACTTACAAGTACTGCAGGCTTATACCGAAATCAGGAATACTAATACTTCCTACCAATCTGTTGAAGCTTAGATCCCTGCAAGAAATAACTGAGATTCTAAGATGTTGATAATCAAACTTTAATACTCATAATTAAGCTTGACAGATCACAATGAACTGTGATAAATCAACCTGTGATGAAGATGTTAAACCATCTAACTAGCTTCTGTCAAATGCCTCCTGTTTAGGACTGTCTAATGTCAACCCTATAATTGTAATTACCTATTTAACAGACGCTAGTTTGGTGGTTTAACAGGAGCTAGGATATCAATCAATCGTGTGCTAAACAAATTGAAGAGTAGAGAATCATATCATTACAACATATTCAATGATTTCGTTGCCAATATATAATTAGGAATTCGTCCAGATAAATTACAGCTCCTCAGCATTCTACAAAATAACCCCGCATGTTAGGACAACTGCAGATGTGGAATAGTCAAATTGCAACGAGATATTTGTTTCATCATTATGAACACTTACAGTCTCTTCAAACCTGTCATTTTCTGTAAGGGAGGAAATTCTGAACCCCTTCCAGTTAAGTCACTGATCCTACTGCAATAAGTAGCATCACGAAATTAAAAATAAAATAAAAATGTCCCTGAAATCTGAAGTTGTATTAGATTGTTAAAGGACGATTAAGATTTTTAGTGTAAATACAACTTAGGATTAAATGCAGAACTTACAGCTCTGTTAAGTTCTTCAAAATAGAAATTGTCGATGGAATAGGCCCTTCCAAACCACTAGCTTGAATCTCTCTGTCAGAAACAGAAATCAAAATGGATGATAGATATTACACCTGGAAATTTCAATATCATAGTTATTCAAAATGTGTAACCTACTAAGCAGAGAAAGTACATACAATTGCTGTAGTAGATTCCAACTTTGGAAAAAATGAGGAGCTATTGTTCCTGAAAAGTTGTTACTGCTTATCCTCCTGCATGAAGAGATTCATGGAAAATTATAAAACTACATCTATTCTAACAAGAAAAACTGTTATCATAGCAATGTCGCAAAGACTCACAGTTCAATCAATTTAGTCAGTTTAGTAAGAGACATTGGCAACTCTCCTGTGAGATTGTTTGCGCTAAGAACACTGCAGATACAAGTTTCAACTAAACCACTGGTGCTTGCTTATTCAAAAAGGCAATATCAAAAAATAAGGAATGAAAGCACGTCAATGGTCAAACAAAAGAAGAATCTTACAGAGTCTCCAAGTTGACCAAATTACCAAGCTCAGGAGGAACAGTTCCAGAAAACCGGTTAGTCTCTAGGCTCCTGAAAATATGTTCTGCTTTCATATTGATGACTCACACAGCAGGCTAAATTAAAAATAAATTAAGTTGGGAAATTATAAAAAAAAAAAAGTGAGATATAATGAGAGCATTACAGGTACTGTAGAGTGGTAATGTTTCCCAAGTAGCTAGGAATTGATCCGGCTGGTAAATTGTTCACCGAAACAGACCTGAGTGCAGCTCATATGTTAAGATTGACACATTGGCTATAAACTACAATTGTCTTATCAAGATGAAGATGAAGTCCTTTACAGATGTTCCAGCTTTGTAGAAGCCCATTGAATCGGTATCTTACCACTGAGGTAGTTTCTATTCAAATCACTACAAGTACAAGAATGAAAAAAGGTCACTGATTTAGCATTTTGAGGAATTTGAATTTCTGAACTTTTTGTAGGCTATATATCACTCTGAATTTCAAACTATACAACTGAAAGGGTATCCCTTACAGAAATGTCAGGTAAGGCAACTTCACAATAGATGTTGGAAGCACACCATGTAAATCTTGCCCTTGGAGAATTCTGTGTTACAAGTATGTCAGAGCCAATAAAAATCTCCTTCTGTCTCAACACTACTCATTGATAGGCATATATATGATTATATGAATGTAAAAACTAACCAAATGTTCTTTATGTTAGAAACTATCTCATCAGTCGAAATTTGAAACCCACAATATATAAACAAACGAAAAAAAGAATGTATAAGGGTTTGAAGTTTTGCATACATGCTGATAACATGGTAGGTTTCATCAGGGAAGGAACAGCTGCAAGTGACATTGTTCATGGATGAAGGCCAGTCATCAGATTTTGGCACTAGGGTGGCCCAACTTGACTTCTTGCTACATGGGTCTTCTTCGAAGTTCCAGTTTTTCCCTAATTCCTTACCGATCTCTTTTAGTGCTTCCACTGCCCACACAATTAAAATCCATGAAACATTCTATATCTGAGATTATGAGGTAAAGAATAAAGACCAGTGTGATTTGCAGGACCAAGAGTTGAAATAGAGTTTGCCTCACCATAGACCATACATGTTTATAGCAGACAGTAACTAGTGAAAAGAATACGAAACGCATCTATAACTCATGTAACAGTGACACAAAGTGTTATATAGATGACTAAGTGTCACTATAGATGAACAAAGCTTAGGCTTGGAGATGCTCAATCTAATAATGAGACCATAGCAGACAGATATCTACTACTGAACAAAGAATTAATGACGGAACACAACCATATACCAAAGCTCTAGTGTACTGGTTTTCAGTTTTACCGATACCCACTCTGTTCAGAAAACGAAAGTCTGATAAGAGTATCTCCAACAGCTTCCCTAAAATTTCTTTAAAATGGGGAAGCAAAAGCTAAAATCTCCAAAAAAAAAATTATACTTAAAATCCAACAATTCTCCATTTTAGAGATTTCAGCATTTAATACAACAATAAAATATAATATATCATTATTAATTATAACAAAATAACATTATATATTTCATTGTAACAATAAAATACCCAATAAAATATTCTATTGATGTCTTGAATTCGTTGAAGCTTGTGAAGAATTTAATTTTGGGAAAGGAATGTTTTGCTGTAAATTTGGGGAATGAAGACTTCTCTTTCTTCTCCATCCCTATTTTGAGGAATGAGATGGGGAAGTTGTTGGACCTAAAAACAGCTATATATTTCCCAAAATTGAGAATTTCAAGAAAATGAGGAACATGTTGGAGATGCTCTAATTGAAGCAACAAAAGGAAGAAAATTGAGTTCTTTATTACCTTCAGCAACCGGAAGAGGCGAACATTGTGCTTCAACTTCACTCAATGTTATGCAGAACAAGCAGAGAACCAAGATCATGAGCATTATGATGTTATGCTTCATCTTCTTCATGTCATTTGTATCTACACCCCCAGGCCAACAAGCAGATGTCTGTTTGCTGGTGTTGTACATGCAGCTTTCCTCTTCTTCACTAGCCGGTGTCTAGAATGATTAGTACTAGTAATGTCCCATCATCTCTATAGTCACTGCTTTAATAGCGACCCCATAGATACAGGAACTAATACTATAATTTATCAAAAGTTTAAAACATTGAAAGGACCCCTTCAGAGCTAAGGGACCCCTTATAGTACTATACTACTATTCCAAATTTTGTCCAGACTCGTACATTATTGTTGATCCGCGAAGAAGACTTTGAGTCAACTAGGCATTCCATATGGACAGGAAAATGAAGACCAATTAATAGACGACCATCCGACAGGGGTAAAGGTAGAGATGGCTAGCAGTTAAATTAAGGTGAAGCTTCGTTAGTACAGAGTTCTTCATTTGTACAGAGTTCTCGAGTCATCAGGTAATTAATGAGCAGATAGATCAATAATGCACTACACACATTTTCTTCACTATTGCTATTTGCTAGTATAGTTTGCTATGGAGTCAAACATCAGGGCTGTCAATTGATCAACAACCCCTGTATATCGAATAACAATGTCACCTTTGGGGTTCAAATAGAACCATCAATCTGTATACATGGAACTGAATGGAAGAAGAAAAGGTGAATCTAACCCCTAAAAGAATATGTAATTGATATAATCAAAAGGGAACATATTTACAGAAAGAACTTGGTATGGGAATGGAACTTGCTACTATGTGGAATCATTTACTATAGAATTCTCACCTCTGCGAGGGTGTCGTTTCTGGGTTGATTTCACAGGAGTCAACGCCAGAAATGGTAGAGGTGGAGCAGAATGTTTGGACTGTCATTTGTGTTTGGCTCATAGTTGAACTGTCAGTTCCCCTCTGGCGATGGAGGTCTCTCATGGCCTTAAACCTCAAATCCTCCCTGTAGCTACTCGGTTCTGGGATCACGTCAGGAACGGCTATTTGTCCTTCAAGCATTTTGACCACCTCAGACATGATAGGCCGAAGTGAAGCAGAGGCGTTTGTGCATATCAGAGCTACTTTTACCATGATCTCCGCTTCCTTTTTGTCAAACTCGGACCCTAACTTCTCATCAACTAGCTCCAACAACTTTCCAGATTGTTGCAAATGACAAGCCTGCACATGTTTGTTGATTACTAACAATGATAACAACCTCCATGCAATATATAATCAGGATATGGAAATGATCAGAGTACCCAATCTAAAAGACAAACACAATCATCACTTGGTATATAAACATTGTTGTTCTTCCCACTAATCAGTTCCAGGGCCACTACTCCAAAACTGTAAACATCTGCTTTGTAGGTCAGGTGACCCCATAGTGCATATTCCGGTGCCATGTACCCTCTGCAAATCAAGATAACAATTTTGCTACTCAGCTATGAAAGAGTTTGCCAACTTAGCTAGACTTCATGATAAGCATGTTAAAACAGCAACAAGTCAATTTAAATAAGGACAGGGGAACTGACATGGTCCCAGCAACTCGGGTGCTTATGTGAGTCTTCTCCTCTTCATCAAGCTTTGCTAGTCCAAAGTCGGATATCTTGGGGTTCAAGTCCACATCAAGCAGCACATTAGTTGCTTTGATGTCTCGATGAACAATTTTTAGTACGGATTCTTCGTGAAGAAAAGCAAGCCCTCTTGCTATCCCAATACAAATCTTACGCCTTGTTGGCCAGTCCATTTTGATCTGTGTGTCACGACCTACAAAGTACCCAAGAAAATTAGCTTGATTTTTCTTTCTAGAAATAAACAGGGGAAAATAAAACTCTAGTACTTACAAAGTACTCAGAAAGAACCAAAACACAAAAAAGTAGAAACGAATACAACACCAGGCTTTACACTTTAGATTACTGATCAGTTGCATACTTGCATCTTAATTTGCTTTTGTACTATACAGTTGAACAACCAAAGAAATAAACTGCTACTCACCAAACAATGCTCGAGCAAGGTTATTGTTCTCTAAGTACTCATAGACCAGCAATAGCTGACCTCCTTCAATACAGCATCCATGAAGTTTCACTAGATTCGGGTGTTGTAAACAAGATATCATGCCCATTTCATTTAAGAATTCACGATTTCCTTGCCTTGATTTAGAGGAAAGCTGCTTCACTGCTATCACAGTACCATCAGGCAACTGACCCTGTATCACAACTCTTATTCAGAATTAGCCTCGGTGTCATGTATTTCTATGCAATAAAACAAAATAAAAATAAAAATAAAAAAATAAAAAACGAGATCTAAAATAAAACAGAAAGTGCAATGTGTAGATAACAAAAGTACCTTGTACACAGGACCAAAACCACCTTCTCCAATTTTGTTATTGTAATCAAAGTCGTTAGTGGCAGCTTGTAATTGTTTTAGGGTAAAATTTCCCATCTGGAGATCAGATTCTTTTCCATCTGTCACCAACTCACCATGAAGGCACCAAAAAGATGAGTAAGTTAATTAGTGTCATGTACTCGTTATAACTTCTTGCTCAAGTAATCAAGAAAGGGCAAGTGTTAAATTTTGTTTTCGTATTCATTACTAGTGGAAATGATCAATAGGAATCCATGAATCTGAAGATGGGACATTTCATATGATCAATTTACCTTTCTTTCTGCCCAGTTTTCCTGGCAAGTTGCCTGTCCACCATAGGATTCCTAAAACAAGAAATAGTAGGCAAAGTGCTCCAACTACAAGCCCAATGACAATTTGAGTAGTTCCCTTATTACCAGCACTTGAGCAAGGTCTGAAATCTGCCAGTGTATCTATAAATTAGCTTTACCAGAATAAGATAATACAAGAATAAAGAAAAGAAACTTGACCACAAAATGGAAAATCTGATATGAAAAAGTGTAGAAGAGGTTGAGAAGTGTTCACTGGAGGCTTCATACAAAACCATCCTACAAGGATTAAAACCAAATTCATTTCTTGACATGCATTGTAAGTAGTTGAATGACTCACCAGATTTCACTGAAATAGCAGATACAAGGGGACCATAAACTCCTCTGTCAGGAATCCTGGTTGTCCCTTTACCCGCAAAATAGAATCGGATCTCTAAGACATTATTAGTCACACTTATATTATGTTGTAGTACTACTGGAGTTTGAGCCAATTTGGCCTGATCTTCAATATTGAAGTCCTTCCACCATAGTTTATCCTGAGAAAAAGTTCTCAACATTAAATCTCTTTGCTTCTTTAATGAAACATATTCAACATTGTAACTAGCTACCTGAATATAGATATCAAATATGCGCCTCCCAAGACTTGTGAATGTTTGGTTATTTGTAAACTGTATCTCCGCGAAGTGCAGACTTAGAGTATAGTCACCATTTTCTAAGCAATAATGAAAATAAGTGATTGAAATTGGAGCTATGCGTGCTGTTGTATATAATTCAGAGAGATTCGAAGATGCCACAGATACAGAGTAACGTGTATTTTGGAAATCGTTGTCATCCAAGAAGTCTCCGGTGCTACTAAATCCCCAATAATGATCATCATTGAAGAAATTCTCTGCAGTGCCACCTTCAACTCCTCCATCTCCTAGATACAGAATGCTTTCTTTATTTTCTTTGACAGTAATGTCATTCCCACCACAATTTACATGCAAACAAGTCGAATCTGGCATAATATAAAAATAATAATAATCGTAAGTAAGAGCATCTGAATTCAACTTTGTATAATAGAGTAGTGAAAGCAACAGTTAGAATTTATGTCTTTACGACTAATCCATGACATTTTATCTGTGAATTAACTCAACTGAGCCAGATTTTATTAATTTTGCAAGAAAGATTTTAAAATCAGAAGAATTAACTTTTTTGGGTGTACAGTCTTTATTGGATAACATCCTATAGGTTATAACTAGGTTTACTTGTAGAGCATTGCATGACAGTCGAGTCTATTTGAACAAAAAGAATAATTCAAACCACAATATAGGCTTACAGCGAGGACAAATCAAGCTCTTCAAGCACGGAAGACCTCTCCTTCTGTGACAAGTGAGTGAAATATGTTAGCAAAGATTGTACACCATACAGATATTAAACATATTTACTTTGATGGAAAGAACAGAAAGCAGCTTAGATGGAGAGAAATAGTATCTTACAAGTTGCTCTCTGAGGAAGAGCTTCGAAACAAGTTCAGGTTTAGATTCCTAAGAGCAGGAAAAGTGGTCAAACAATTATCAGTTAAATCCATATAGTCCAGTGAAAAATACATAATTATGCACTAGAAAGTATACTGACATGTTTTCCTGACAAGTAGGTTGCTCAGGGCCTTGCCATGTGAAGTTATTGTACGATAGATCACTGCGTAAAAGCATAAATATTAAGGGTTACTCTCTTTTTAATGAAAGGATTCAAGCTACAAGTGATGATGTCCTAGAATTCCATCGAGTAATAAATACCCATGAGAAAGTAAATTGCGTATATGAAAAGAGAAAAAGGAATAATATGACGCATCCAAAATGACATACACATTGCTTCCATCTTTGAAGATTGAGTCTGGTATACTTCCACTCAGAGAGTTTCCAGTTAAGAATCTACAGAAAGCAGTAACTGATTTTAGAGTGTTATGTCAAAGTTAGTACTAAAATATAAAAACATAAAATCAAAAGCTTATCAGACATCAACCTACATAGTTACTTGCATTTGGTTAATTTTGTATGACTATAGTGTTGTGAGCTATGAAACCAAAATATCCGAAACTTATGTAGGTGCATTTGTGTGCCCATGTATGTGTCAGAAATTTTGTCCCTTCCCAGAAATATGTCTTGGCATTTTACAGAAACTTTCCACATGCCATGGATCCGGCAGTTAATGGAATGAAGTACAAATTTCTACTTACAGGAATCTCAATCGCTCTAAGCTGATTGTGGTTGGAATTTCCCCTATCAACTTGTTAAAACTCACATCCCTGACATCATACAAAAACATAATCAAAATCCATTTATGGTCATGATAAATCACATGTATCAATATCTTATCTTTGAAAGCTTTACTTACAGCATTTCCAGGTTCTGCAGTGTCCACATGTAAGGAGGGATCTCTCCAGAAATGTTACAGTTCCTCAGAATCCTAAATTACATAATGGAGTTGTATTAACAAACCTGTATCACATATAAAAACATGTTCACATAGCTCATTATACAAATAATAGACATACAATCTGACTAGGCCAGTCATGTTTTTCAGCATAGGAAAATCCTGCTCTGTTCCATTTATATCACTAATCCTCCTATATACATATGACACCACAAAAGGAAAAAGAAAGGATTGATTAGTTCACTACAGAAAAAGAAAAGTAAAAAAGAATGACAAAATTGAAAAAGGCTCTTCACTTACAACTCAACTAAATTACTCAGGAGCGATATATTTGATGGGATAGGTCCACGAAGCCCACTGCCATGTATTTCTCTTCAAATCCAAACAACGAATAAACATTACACATGAGAAAGAAGTATGAAATCATAGGGCCACTTATAAAGAAAAAAGATAGCCTGAAAGCCAGGTGAATTGCATCAAAGAAAAAGATCTTACAATCTACCGAGTTGTTTCCAATTCTGTATAAAATCAGGTATGGTCCCATTGAAGTTGTTATCATTTATCCTACTGCATTAGACAATAAAATGGTATTACTTTGGCATGTAAACCACTTTTGCACATTATAAGAAAAGCAAATGCAGTAAAAACTTACAAATCTGTCAAATTTCTTAGCCCAGCGAATGTATTTGGTATGTTTCCAGTCAAATAATTGGAGGACAGTATCCTGAAATTATTATAGCAAAGCAACAACAACTTTTACCTATCATTGACCCTTCAGCAATGGTAACAGAGTATTGAGAAGGCAACACTCAAAGTTTTCCAGAAAAGAAAATGTTCCTTACAAACTTCCCAAGTTGATTAAACTCCCAAGCTCAGGAGGAACAACTCCAGAGAATTGGTTTGCTTCAAGATTCCTGCTCATTCCAGAACAAAAGAAAGATTGTTGATACTAGAAATAGATGATGACAGTAGACGACCCAACCTACTAGATCAATAACTGAGACAATCATACAACTCACAGGTATGTCAGAGTGGTAATATTTCCCAGCACCACTGGAATCTCCCCTGATAAGCGATTTACAAGAAGAGAGCTGCACAGACCTTCTAATTAGTGCAGAACAAGAACAATGGACTCAAATATATGATCACGAAAACTGATATTGCTTACATTGATGTTAACTGCATTGAACCCCATTCTGCTGGTATCGTACCACTGAGATAATTATAAACCAAATCACTGCACAAAGATGAAAAAGGTTCAAGGCACTCAGCAATAAAACAGTTATTTTGAAATGTCATCAGACATCACTTTTCGAGTCTTGTACTTTATAAATGCTCTTACATTTCTCTAAGGTAAGGAAGTTTCACCAGTTGAGGTGGAAGTTTTCCAGGTAGACTAAACCTCTTGAGTCCTCTGTCAGATTGAAATATATGAACTCAGACACTAAACAAGTAAGCAGAGAACAATATTAACAAAAAAAATAACAGAGATTGCTTTAAAATAATGAATAGTGGCCATCATTTACAATTATCTTCTCTTTGTGAGAAAATCCATCTTTTATTCGGTAATAATGTTGGCAACTATACTAACCTCCAATAGACTAAGGTGAAGATCATCAAGATTATCACTGTCAGAAATTTACATTAGCTGAGAACTTCTACCTCCAATGCCAAACCACTTTGGCACCTACCAGTAGATCAGTTTTAGCTGAGAACTTCTAGCACCTAGTAGATAAGGAAGGCCAAGGTAAGTTTTCACAATGCAAGGAGGTATTGTACTTCACTTGAGCCCATCAGAGGTCAGTATAGTTTACCCTATGAATTAGATACAAGAAGTTTATCAACCTCAATTGTTTTTTTTTTTTTTTTCAGGTAAAGTTAATATCAAACCACCAGCCCGTATCCTGATGTGTAATCATGCATTGAATTGTAAAAGCATCTAGCAACAAGATGAGAGAAGAACTATACAGCTTTACGACGTGACAGACAGTGTTGTTGCATTCACATTCGATGCTACTCTCAGATGCCTTTGGCGGCTCGGCGGTTACCCCAACCAATTCAATTTGGCAAGAACCCCCATTGAACTTCCAATACTTAGCGCCCATTGTACGAGTAATTTCTTCCAGAGCATCAACTGTTCACAATCAAACACCATCACATATCAGTATATAGACTGAAAAGTGAATGGAGGCAAAACCAAGTTTAATTTTGATATATGCAGCACATAAAAGCACTTCATGTTGAATCAATATACAGCAATGTCAAAACACTGATGCCCAACTCAAAAAAAGTGAAGCCTTTATCAGAATTCGGTTGCTATACACCAATAGTTACCATGACAGATACCTTTAAACGATAATCAGTGAAACTAATTGCAAAAGATCATAACTTTTATGCACAATACTTGGCCAAATAAGAAATTCTACACAGAAAACAAACAAAACTATCTGATTCTTCACAAAGATGAAGAAAAACCAAGTGGGTGTGTGTAAACTTCTGTGCTAATACCCATAAATCCAAATTGAACCCAACAAATCCCACATTTTTCTCATCAACCAACCAAAGTGTTCAAAGGAATGGAACAAGAAAATCAGCTCTTACTTTCATCTTGGGGAACCTCAGACTCAGCATATCTCAACAAGCTGAATAAGCAGCTTAACAAACTGAGCAACAGAAAAAGGAAGCGGCTTTTGCTTCTGGGTAGCATGATGATGAAGATTTGAGAATAAAGATTGAAGCTTTTGGGACAAAAGAATACCGAACAGTACTGAAACAAGTACAGTAAGGTAGGAATGTGATATCTTCTAGGTGCTGATCTACTTTGAACTAGTCAGACAATGCATGCAATTTGTTGACATTTAGGAAACACCCATAAACAGTACAATGCTTTGGCAAGCAAGTTTGAACTATCAAGCTTCAACTGGTTGGAGAAACCAGGACTGAGGAAAGCGGTGGCGCTCTAAGGTTGGACTTTGTTTTGTCCTCTTCCTAATTTATTCAATTTCGATTGCTGCGGTTTTGCTCATAAAATATGTATATTTTTCAGAAATTAAATAAACAATGTTATAGGCTTGTAGCTATGATCTTGATGCTGAGTAAACGTGGTTCCAATGATACATAAGTAAATGACCAATGAATCAATTTGAAGATAAGATATGAAATAGATAAGAGAGATCTGTGAGTCTTGTTTGGAGTATTAATATTAAATCTAGGATCCGGATTTTGCATGCAGAACCCAGAAAAATGACGGTATATAATAGGGTAAGGATGGCCCCATGGACCTGATATGGGGTATTATTGTCGGGAACCCGTACAATTGGGCAATGCCGCCAAATTCAGGCCTATTTGACTAACCAATACACTTGCGATTTTTTAGGCGCAAGACAATATGATTGAGCATTTTAAGTAGGAATTTTCAACTTTCGGAAATATGATTGAAATGTTACATGGGGGACAGATGCACAATATACAATACCTACAAGCTGATTCAACAACATGAAATTGTCAGACATGGGTAGATTTTTAACCATGTTTCATTGTTTTAGCTTTAACAACATTAAGCATCCTCATCAAAAACATTAAGCATCATTCATTCGAAATATCAAGTTAAGTAGTGAACATCTTTTAAATAGAGTATTTTCAACCATTCAACTTTAAGATATTGACGTCTTTTTCTACTTGAATTCATCACTTTGTTCCCCAAAAGTAGAAAAACAAAAAAAACAAAAACAAAAACAAAAAGAATGAAAGAGAGAGGGAAGTATAAGTGTTGTTCACTCATTTTGCTGATGAAGAGGCCAAATTTACATGTTCTTGCATAAAATTGACTGTTGTTATTTGTTAAGATTTAATACTAAATTAAACTAATGTCCATCTAAGACATCTGCAACTTGGCTATATTTCTTTTGTCACATAAACTAATATAGTTGAAGAATTTCTATGCTAGCTTTATACATCATTAGCACCATATTTTCTCACATTACATGTGCATGCCAACGACATTTGATTATTCAAACTAATTTGGTCGACTTCACCATAACAAGAATTCAATGGCATGGGACGGTCTGTTTGGATGCGAGTGAATTCTTGAGAATTTAATCAAAAATAAAGAATTCCCAATTTCTTAAAACTATTTCTCCCGTTTGGATTTTTATTCCGTGGAATTAGCAATTTCCACAGGAAAATAATCATGGAATTTGGAAGTTTAAATTTCCGATTTGAATTCCTCACAAAATAGGTGTCATTTATCAATTCACTTGACTGAGGTTAATCTAAATATAAATTCTTGTCATTTTAAAATTCTATATCATGAAATCCAAACAACGGAATTCTCAATTAATGGAATTTAAATTCATGGAATTGTAATTCCCATGATTTTGAAATTTCTATAGAGATTGAAATTATTTTATCCAAACACAATGTTAGAGAATGAAATAAAAAAATAAAAAAATACAAAGGTTTACTTCGTCTATAGTTGATCCCTTTTCTTTGATTAGCTTTTTTCTTTGATTAGTTGTATACACACCATAGTTGTTCCGGTTCAAACTTCAAAAGAGATTAGTAACTTGCTTCGTTTACAAAGTGTTGACTCAAATATTTGGAAGAGCAACGTTCTTGCTATGTATCAGATGTCCTCTTTCATGTGAACATATCAATCCAATCTTACTGTTCCTTGATTTGGAAGGAAATGCTGTGGATATATATGCATGTGTTGACTGTGTTCAACATTTAATTATGTTGCTACTTGCTACTACTATATCAATTGTCAAGAGGATTTTAATCTTATAATGTTCTAACTCCCAAGTCATGCCTCGTCAGCCTTGAAGTAGAGGAAGAGCGAAATGTTTTAGTAGTTGGCAAACTCTGAGGCTGGCTTTGATCACTTGAACTCTGCCTTTTCCTTTGACGATGGATGTCCCTCATGGCGTTGAACCTCAACTCTTTGGTATAGGAACTTGCTTCCAGGGTCATGTTCGGCACTACTGTTCGTCCTTCAAGCATGTTCACCACTTCAGACATCGTAGGCCTAAGCGTGGGAGAGGCATTCGTACATAACATACCAATTTTAATCATAAGTTCTGCTTCTTTATCATTGACTTCATTCCCTAACCTCTCATCAACCAGCTCCTTCAAGTTTCCAGTTTGTAGCAAATGCCAAGCCTACAAAAAGTGTTTCTTATTAGCAGGAAGGTACAAAAAAAGAAGCAGCAGCTGAAAGTGTTTATGCACTGGCATGATATATAGATCGAAAGTTGTAACATACATAGTCTAGGAGACAGAGGTAACTGTCATTTGGCACATAGCTGTTATTGCTCTTTCCACTAACAATTTCCAAGGCAACAACTCCGAAACTGTAAACATCTGCCTTGTAGGTTAAGTGACCCCATAGTGCATATTCTGGCGCCATATACCCTCTGCACATAGACATTATAAATCAATATAAGATGTAACTTTTGCAATGACATTGTTGACATATACATGTATGGAAATGATTGTAGTGGAAACTGACAGGGTTCCGGCAATCCTGGTGCTGATGTGTGATTTGTCATCTTCATCAAGCTTAGCCAATCCGAAGTCTGATATTTTAGCGTTCAGATCCCTATCCAGCAGCACATTTGTAGCTTTTATGTCTCGGTGGACAATCTTGAGTCTTGATTCTTCATGGAGAAAAGCTAGACCTCTAGCTATCCCAACACAGATCTTAAGCCTTGTTGGCCAGTCCAGCTTTTGCTGATGCTTCTCTGGACCTGGATATTATATATCCAACAAATTGCTTAGAGTTGCTGCTAAGCTAGCTCAAAAGAAATGTTACATGTCTTGCATATCCAGATAATGACTTCATGAGAGGTTCAGGATTCAGAAAATGACAGAAAACATACCATATAATGCACGCGCAAGGCTATTGTTTTCCATGTACTCGTATACCAGCAATAGTTGATCCTCCTCAATACAGCATCCATGCAGTGTCACTAGATTCGGGTGTTGCAGACAAGATATCATTCCCATCTCATTTAAGAATTCACGATTCCCTTGCTTTGAATTAGATGAGAGCTGCTTAATTGCTATCAAAGAACCATTTGGTAACTGACCCTGCATCCCAACGTCATATTTCAGAATCTACTTTTGCTCATATAGCAATGTCTTATAACAAAGGACTTCCTCCCAGCATTATATGCCAAAGAAGGATTACCTTGAACACAGGACCAAAACCACCTTCTCCAATCTTATTTGCTGGATCAAAGTCATCAGTTGCTGCTTTTATTTGTTTCAAACAAAAATTCCCAGTCTGGATATCCCCTCCTGTAATATGAGTTATATGACAAAATAATGGAGTAATAAGGACATCTAGCTTTCTTCAACAGGATTTCAGTAGGTTCAAGTTATCTATTTGAGAATGAGATGTTCAATGTAATAATATGCACCTCTTTTTCTCCCTCTTTTTCCATTCCACCAAAAGACCACCAGTATGAAAAGTATTAGGCATAATGTTCCAACACCAACACCGGAAATAGTATAAACAAGTCTTGAACTTCCAGTGCCTCCACAAGGTTTGAAGTCTGCCCAAAAGAATGAACTGGACGATTAGTCTCACTATACCATCTTTTCCCTTGAAGACAAACCGAATGGTCCACATGTCTAAAATAGTTCTTAAACAACATTTCCATCATCTCTTATTCATGCATAATCTGTATTAGGAGGGAGTACTAAAATGATAATGTTGGAAACTTTGACAAGACTAACTCACCGGAAACCACAGAAATAGCTGATATAAGAGGACCATAATCTCCTCCCTCAGGAATCCTCGTTGTCCCTTTTCCAGCCCAGTAGAGTCTGATGTCTAAAACATTACTTGTCACACTGACATTAGATAGTTGTTTAACTACTCTTTTCTGAGCCATACCTGCCTCATCGACAATATTGAAATCCTTCCATACCAATCTTTCCTGTGACAAAGTGTAATTATCCAAATTCAAGTTGCAACTATTTCAAGAGAAATTTGATTAGCTAGTGTACTATTTACCTGAACATAAATATCAAAAAAACGCCTCCCAAGACTATGTGTACCGTTATTCGTGATCTTAATCTCCGCAAAGTGGATACTGATAGTGTATAACCCATTTTCTAAACAGTACGAGAAATAAGTAAGTGAAATAGGTGATATGCGTGCTGTGGTATATATCTCGGAGAGACTCAAAGATGCCATAGACATAGAGTAACGTGTATTTCGCCAATCATAGACATCCATGAAGTCACCGGTGCTACTGAATCCCCACATACTTTTGTCATTTTTGAAATATTTTGCAGTACCACCTTCAACTCCTCCATCGCCTTCATACAAGACCTTTGCGTTATTGTCTTCCTTGACAGTTAGGTCATTTCCACCACAATTGACATGCATGCAATTTGAATCTGTCCCCCAAAAACTGAAATTTGTTAGGATAAATATGGGAGACAAACAAAGTATGGGAGAACTGTACTTACATCGTGGGCAGTGGAAATTCTTTGAGCATGGAAGAACACTCCTTCTGTCACAGAATGAAAAGAATGATAAATAAAAAAAATTGTGCAGATGTTAGCTCTTAATTTTCTATGTAGTTAATTTGAAATTTGATGAAATAGATATGAATCGAGCAACAAGAAAAAAGATGCATCTTACAAGTCGTTCTCTTTTGAGGAGCCTCGAAACAAGTTTAGATTTAGATTCCTGTTGAATGAAAAACTATCAGCCTATCAGTTTTCTTATATCACCTCAATCTAAAGGAACTTGATCTATACAGATATGAGGTTGAATTCTGACATGTGTTCTTGACAATGAGAGCTCTTAAGGTCTGACAATGTGAAGTTATTGTATGATACATCACTGCATTAAGGACAAAAGGAACATGACATTTTACAACAAAACCGATGACTCAAAATATAACTGTAGAGACACAGCAATAGGTAGACATCGACGATATGAAAGGAACCAGAAATTAGGAGAAATCACTGTAGATAAAAAACGTACACACTATTTCCATCTCGCAAGAGTGACTCTGGTAAAGTTCCACTTAGCTGGTTTCCAGTTAGAAAGCTAATGCAAGAAAAACCAAAATATTAGTATGGTAAATCAAAATAAGATCCTAAAATCCCTGAAAAATTTAGGTTGCATTTCTATGACATGACTTTGGGCCAAAAAGCAAGTATTTGAGATGAAAAACTGTTCAAGATCAGGATTTCCACATTCTCTGGTGTGCCTAGACAAGTATGCAAGAATACTGAAACAATATGACTATCCAGATTATTTTTTTGGACAATGACTATCCGGGACTCTGGAAAAAGAAAATTTAAAAAGAAACACAGTTTTCTGAAAGTCTAAAAGTGATATGAGTAACAACTTAAGAAGCTTCATTCTTACACAAATTTCAGGCGCTCAGTAACGCCTGCAGTGAATGGAAGTTCACCTGCTAACTTGTTGAAACTGAGATCCCTATCACAACCACAAAGCAAAAACTTAATCTCCATCCTAACACAGATTAAACGTGTTGAAATTAAAAATGTGTTGCATTATAATAATCTAACCAGGTACAAATATGTCTGTGTTTGTGATGACTGATACATGAGAAGTAAAGTTTATGCAATGTAAGTTACTTACAACATTTCCAGATTCTTCATGGACCAGACATATGTGGGGATCTCTCCAAAAATGTTACAGTTCCTCAAAATCCTAAAATTAGTTAGACAAATTAGAATCAAACATATCTACTGGAAATAAAAGGACCGTCAGAAATACAATGTTTGCAAAGGAATTATTAACACACACGATATTCATCTCCCATCCATGCCTGCGGCTTATAACTAATTCCTAGTAGAATAATTTGTTTGAATAATATAGCCATTGGATCTGACAGTCGGTGTAAGTGGACTTCTGTCACGCTATTGAGTAGAAATCCTGATTGTGTGTGTGTGTGTTCTATGAATATGAAATCCTCAAGTATTAAGTGATGAAGGTGCAGCACATACAATCTTACTAGACCCGTCATATTTCTCAGCAAAGGAAATTCCTGATTTGGCCCGTCCATGTCACTAATCCTCCTGCATAAAGATAAGCCATGATGGAGAATAATATTAACCATATGCTTCAAGGAAAGATCATCACATTACTCAAATAAATTACTGAGCAAAATGTTGAGACAAATTACTAACAAGTCATTCAAGTTGGTCAGAACAGAAATATTTGATGGAAGGGGTCCAGCAAGTCCACTTGAATGCATCTCCCTTTAAAACGTAAGGCAAGTTTTCATAAAGCAAATGATTAATATTATGTGTATTAAGATCTTCAAATTCAGGTTCAAGTTCAAATGTAAATACATTGTTCAACAAAAGAAAAAAAATAACAGTATCTCACAGTCTTTTGAGTTGTTTCCAGTTCTGCACCCAATCCGGGATTGTTCCATTAAAGTTGTTATCACTTAAACGGCTGCATTATTCATAGAATTTTACTCTTTTGACACAAGAATCAGTGTATAGGTTTCAAAAGAGCATAAATTCTTATTAAACCTTACATATCTTCTAATTTTTTCAGCCCAGCAAATGTCTCTGGCAAGTTTCCAGTCAGTCGATTAGAGGAAAGTATCCTGCATTTGTATCATGCAGCATGTATTTATCCACAGAAGAGAATCTGTAATCCTTTAAAACAAAACGAAAATAGGAGGATTTGACGGCTCACAAACTCCGCAAATTGACCAGATAACCAAGCTCAGGAGGAAGAGTGCCAGAAAATTGGTTAGCTTCAAGTGACCTGTTTTAAAAGAGATAAAAAAGAGGATGTTGAAGATGGCAATGGTCATTCGCAACACAGATTGTCCTAGATACTGGGATAAACCAAGTTTCAGTACTTACAAGTATGTCAGAGTTCTTATATTTCCCAACTCCTTCGGAATTTCCCCTGATACACGATTAACATAAACAGATCTGCAGAAAATTCACTACTAATTGTACACCATTACAAATAAACTATATAAGTTTTAACACATAGATTAACAAGGCTCACAGATAAGTTAATTTCATTGAAGCCCATTCCTTTGGTATTGTACCACTAAGATAGTTGTAAGCAAAATCACTGCAAGGAAAGAAAAGTAGATGTAATTAATAAACTGTCAAGGTATTGAGAGCATCATCAATTAGATTAAAGCTCTTACATTTCCTGGAGGTAAGGAAGCTTGACTAGTTCAGGTGGAAGCAAACCAGGTAAACTATAACCTTTGATCATTCTAGAAAACATCATACAAAGAACTCAAGTATTAATCACATAGCTCTTGGCAGTAAGAGTAATAACGACCTAATAGTCTAATACCAATTAAATATTCATACAAAAACATAGGTTTCTAACAGGGAAGACTTATTCATAAGCCACAATGAAACAATCAATCTAAAACATAGTTTAAGACGTACAATTTTACGACATGACATTCAGTGTTGTTCTTGAAGTGGCATTCACAATCAATTCTGCGCTCAGATCCCTTTGGTGGTGCCTCTGTTAGACCAACCACTTCAATCCGGCAAGTATCATCATTAAACTTCCAATACACAGCCCCCATTTTGGTCATAATTTCATGAAGAATATCCACTAAAAGGCATCCATAACGAAATAACATGAGATAATGAGATGGGCGCACAAACAACTTGATCCTAAGAAACCACAATTTCGTGTTTGGTTGCCCAGAAAGATAGGTTATTGTTATACAAAAAACTACCCATTTTCCAAATGAAATGCAAGATCAGGCCAACTAATCCAATCATATAATGATGAGCAGTCATGATATACAAAAAAAAATATGAAGTAAAGCATTTTATCACAAACTCAATAAGCATGGCTAAATGCCAATTGTAGAAAGCTTAAAGCACCCACCTTCCTCTTGGGGCACCATAGATTCAGAAAATCCCAGTAGCTTGAAGCAGATCAATGCAATAATGAAGCAAACAAAGTGGTAAACAGCCACCATGATGAAGAACTGGGATCTGGTATTGGCAAAGTGATTGGGTTTTTTCAAATTATGCTATCTATTATATATAACAGCGTTAGGCATGTAGCGTTAGGCATGTAGCACTGTCATTTTGCCCCTAATTGTAACTTATTTACAATGCTGCCATTGGGTGATCGTGAATGACGATTTTGCCCCTGTGTCCATTGTATTCACAAAACTGCCATTTCGTGGCTTTGGAGGCAGCGGTGGTGGTGGAGCAGGTGACGGAGGTGACTTTCGTGGTGGGCATGGGGTCGAAGGTGTCTATGGTGGATTTTGGCAAGGGGAAGGCCGTGGTATTGGTGGGGGAATTGAAAAAGATGGTAGAGGCTATGGGGTTGATGGTGGATTTTGTGCAGGTGGTGGAATAGGAGATGAGCGGTGGATTTTTCAAGCATTAAGGCCATGATGTTGGTGGTAGATTTGGGGAAGGTGGATGTGTTGGTGGAAAAATAAGGGAAGGCGTGAGATGGGACTAGACACTCAGGAAAATAGGCTGCAGCAGGGCGCGGCCAAAATTGATTGGTATATAATAATAGCGTTAAGGATTTAGTGCTGTTCATTCCACTGACAGAATGACGATGCTACCCCTAGACACGTTTTATTTACATCTCTGTCATCATGCTTTATGTTGTGATATGTGTCGGAGCAAGGATGTTGTTAAGTCTTGAGTTGTCCGCACGTGGCAAAGCCATGAAAGCCTTACGCTTTGTTACATGCAACCGGTGAGCCACCTATATAGGAGCTTCAGATCGACCAGCCCTCTCTCTCTCTC
>NW_004443406.1:103298-111621 GCF_000184155.1 Fragaria vesca subsp. vesca
CTCTCTCTCTCTCTCTCTCTCTCTCTCTCTCTCTCTCTCTCTCTCTCTCTCTCTCTCTCTCTCTCTCTCTCTCTCTCTCTCTCTCAACCCATTTTAAAAGAAATTAGGTGGGACATTTTGACGCATCGTTAATTAATATCCTGAAATCTATATACTACGTTCTTAATTATAGGGTAATTATAGGGCTGGGCAATTAAAACCGTAATCTCAATCCCGTCCCGAAATTTAGCGGGATAGCACGGGATTCAAACCTAAAATTGGTAGGCCCATCCCAATCCCGTCCCGTGTCAGTAAAATAAGACGGGCCACGGGACTGATAATTTTGGGCCCGTAAGGCCCGTTCTGTCCCGTATCACTTATCCACTTGATCCCAACCGTCTAATATTACATTTCTAGTTCTCTACCATCCATTTTACACTAAGGTAATGTTTAGTTCCCAACTTACCTTCATCTGCCTCACTCCACTAGCAGCTTCATTCGCTCAACTTTGAAAAAGAAACCCCATTCATCAGTTCAGAGTCTCACTGTCATTCACCTTCAGTTTCACATTTTAAGCTACTTTGCTATGCTTGCTGGTTTTCGGCAGAGTGTGAATACGACTTCTGAATTTTCCACAAGTGTGAAGGTTATCTGAAAATAATTAATTCTTGAGGAGGACGAGTAGAGAGGTGATTATAGGATGTGGATCTGAGGCAAAATTCTCATATGCTTTGTCTGCAAATTTTGATTCTTTGATTATTTTTTTTTGGGGTGGTTTGATTGATTGAGTTTTCCAATTTGTTACCAAGTTTTGATAATTTGCTAGGTTCCATGCATTTGTTTCTCATTGCAAGTTGTGGACTTGGGAAATAATAGTAATCTGCAGTGTTTTTCAATATCGATTGATTACTTTGTTGGGTGTTAAATTTTGTCCTAGTT
The DNA here is from genome assembly GCF_000184155.1 of Fragaria vesca subsp. vesca. Lineage (NCBI taxonomy): Eukaryota > Viridiplantae > Streptophyta > Magnoliopsida > Rosales > Rosaceae > Fragaria > Fragaria vesca. Next base: position 104,217 of record NW_004443406.1, read on the forward strand.
GAAATTAGATTTTGTTACTGTAAATTCTAGATAATCATAGTTGCTGATATATGTTGGTTCAATTGGAAATGTATAGATATGTTATGTTAGCTTGTGTCACTATAATTTGGTTTCATCTAGATTTTCATGCTCGATCATGAAGTTTCTGAAAGTTCCAGACTTCCAGTATGTATGTCAATGGTGTCTGGAATTGAGGCAACAGACGTAAGTCCCTAGCTATTTATCAAGTTTTGGCATTAGGTCGAGATGGACGGGATTAGGTTAGTCCGATCCCATCTGGGACGGGATTTAGTAGGTTCAATTTTCAAAACGCAGGACCCGTCCCGAGTGCAATGTCCAGGACGGCTAATCGAGTCCCATGGTAGTTCTTTGTTTTTCAAATTGACAATATGTGATGTGACTGCTATAAGACTATGTCTCAATTAAGTTAATTAAATAATTAGGTTTTGAAAGTTTTGATGCAATTGTTTTTATATGCAAACTGTAACTACGTACGTGTGAGGTAAAATATACGAATTAAAAATAGAAAATGAAATTCTTCATACCTATTTAGGTTTGATATTTTCTACTCTAATATACTTAGAATATACTTCGAATTATCCAAAGACTTTTTCAAGGAAGAAGAATTGTCGGTATGACTTGATCCATTCCTAGTGAGAACTGAACTTTACTATATAAAATAAAAGAGCAAAACACAAAAACACACACATTAAAGTTGGAAACCACTCCCCATCAAGACAAAAAAAATCTCAACAATAATTTGTGGCACTGCATTACCGCTTTGGGTTTTACTATATTCCATTGAAAGCAAATGGGAGACAAGAAGGGTGGTTAAAGGTTAAGGAAATCATCCAACGAGGATGGACTAAACTGGAGCTTAATGTAATCATCCCTGGGTGTAGGGAACCCCAAAACCTTGTCTTAGGCACTTGGATCTTAATGCTCGTCTCTTATACAATGCCGCTTATGGTTTCTAATTTGAATTACATACATAAAAGAACATGGTTTTTATTGGATTTAAAAGAGTACTGAGAGCAAAGTTTGGGGCAAGTTGTTTAATTATTTTGGTTATTTTGGAAGGTATATCTGTGGGAGAGAGAGAGAGAGAGAGAGATTTTGATTAATGTGATGTTCATGGTTTTCTCCACGTCAAGCTTTGCATTATTTAGAATCCGGCGGAAAGTGACCGAGTGTTCAAGTATCTCAGGGGTGGGCTCTATCTCAGGCAATGACCAAGTTGAATTCAAAGCTAACATTATCTATACAAATTTGAGGACAGGAAGACATATGCAAGTAGTAGCAGGCTAGCAGCAAGCTTAAAAGTCAAGAGAATATAATGAAGATGCGAGTATGTGACCATGTGGATGTGATGAATATATTCAACAAATTTATTGCAATCTTCAGCAACCTCTGGAAGTCTTCACTATTGGACTAAGCAACTTCACTCTAAATCTTCTCGGCCAACAAAATAGAAGCTACTAAACTTTTCAACCTCTCAATGTCAACACTCAACAGGAAAATAAATAACTTGTGGGACTTGTGGGTCTTCACTATTGGATGTCGACCTTTTGTTTTGTTTGATCGACTTTTTGTTTTGTTTGATCAACTGTGCTGTAGGGGGCCAAAATCTATCGTCGTGATTCTCTACATTATCAAAAGTGTATCCTGAAATGCTCGAACACTATGCTTTGCAGCACTAGCTACAACTTCAAAATTGGAACATTGAGGAGCACACCAAACTCGGCAAACCTAAAAAGGACGTGTCATTTTGCTCAAATCTTCTATGGACAGTAGGCACCAAAAGTTTAACCTTCAACGTGTATAAAAGTAAAACAACTTCCCAGAAAATCAGAACCAAAAACGACGTCGTAGCTTCACCTATATGAGCTGCGGGCGTGTGTTCCGATCCAACTCAAATGGAACAAGATACCCAACTCCCAATCCCAAACAACCCCCAAAACGACGACGTTTTCTTCGACGCCCTCGACGATTTCCCTACCTCCGACGACGACAACCAATCAGATCAATCCACGTCATCCTCCTCCACCCTCCATGGCCCCGATTCCAAACCCTCTCCGCCCTCCCACCTCCGTCTCCGGCCACCCCGCCGCGAACTCTCTGGCGGCGACTCCAAGACCTCGGCTTTACAATCCTCCCTCACCTCCCAGACCGACGCGATCAACGACGCCAGGCTCAGCTACCGAGGCAGAAAGTTCAGACTTCGCCGGAATTTGACCCAGCCGGAGCCGACTCAGGACCCGGTCCAACCGACCGACCAGAAAGACGAGGACTCGACTGTCACTACCGCCGCCAACGACGACCGAGTCACCGACTCGGCCACCCAACTCGGTGACTCGTCTTTCAACCCTCTTGTGTTTATAGCTGGATTAGTAATCAAAGCAATTGGGCTCCTAATTAACCTAATAATTAGCATTGTGAAATTCCCATCTTGGGTTTTGTATAACTCCTACATGTTATTTGTTGACCCTTTACAAATTGTGAGTAGAGGGAGAGAGTTTGTGAGGGCAAAGTTGGTAAATTTACCGGCTTTGGCCGCCGGAGTTGTTAGTCCTTTGGTTGGTGAGTGGGTGAAGGACAAGGACTCGGTTTGGAAGGCGGCATTGCGATTCGGGTGGGGTTTGCTTTGGGCGTGTTATGTGGGGTTAGTGTTGTGCGGTCTTTTGGTGCTGTCGGTTTTGTTTAGTGGGGTTTTTATGAGGTACATTGTGTCTGAGCCGCTGCAGATGAAGGAGATGTTGAACTTTGATTACACTAGGCCTAGTCCGGTGGTGTATGTGCCGGTGGTGTCGTGTGCAAGGGTGAGTTGTGGTGTAGATTGTGATGAGAAGGTAAGTGATGGGGGAATTTTCGGGTATCGGGTTATACCTGCGGGGCATAAGCTGGCGGCTAGTGTGAAGTTTGTGTTGCCTGAATCGGAGTACAACAGGAATCTTGGGATCTTTCAGGTACTTTCTTGGTTTACGAATTTCTGTTTGTTGTTTGGAATTTTATCGTTAGTTGTTGTTTGATCAATGCATGATGAAATCGATTATTTTATAGTTTGCTTCTTTGCAATAGAATTCAGTTTGTCAAATTTTTGCACCTATGAGACTAGAACTGGTTGGAGTGATTAATAGTATCAGCTGAAGTTTGGATTTGTTTGATGGACTTCATTTACTTCAGGTAGCACACAGCTAAGGTGTATCACAGTTGTCGGTTGATGTTATGTAGGCACCTCAGAATAGTAATTAGTAAGTATGGAGTCTTCAAAAGAATATGCTGCTGCTGCTTTTAGTTTGAAGGTATAGTCCCCAGTTACCATCATCATGATATCTTTTTTGCTGGGGAACAGGGGTGGTTAGGTAGTTGATAGGTTGAGGCAGTGGGAAGGAAGGATCTGGTAAGATTTCTTTACAGATCAGTGAAGTTTGTTTTTCTTTTCTCTTTCTCTGGACTAAATCAGCAAGACAAGGTGTTTGACTTAAATCTCTTCTGGACTCTGCATTTAGTAAATAAATCAATCGCTTCCTCTTACATTTTCAACTGGTTTTATTCTCTCACTTTTCCCATTCCTTTTTGTTTTCTGTATCAGTTGGATGTATACTAGACACGATCATTTTCATCATGGTTCTTGCTACTTTTGTTTCCATTTGATGAAGTTGTATGTAACCAATTTCATTTTGTTTATGTAGGTCAGGGTAGATTTCCTGTCTGCTAAAGGCAAAACCCTTGCCAGTTTGAGCCATCCATGCATGTTACATTTTAAAAGCGAGCCAATCCGCCTTCTATTGACGTTCATAAAGATTGTTCCTCTTGTATCTGGCTACATTTCAGAGTCTCAAACTCTGAATCTGAAGTTCCGCGGGTTCGTGGAAAGTGATATTCCTACTGCCTGCTTGAGAGTGACAATCGAACAACGTGCAGAATTCAATCCTGGTGCTGGTATTCCCGAAATATATGATGCAACCATGACCCTTCAATCGGAACTTCCCCTGTTCAAAAGGATCATATGGAACTGGAAGAGAACTATATTTGTTTGGATGAGTATGATGCTGTTCATTATGGAGATGCTCTTTGCTCTACTCTGTTGTAGACCTCTAGTTATTCCAAGAGCAAGGCCGAGGGCTGCTTCTGTCAACACCAGTCGCACTCAAACTCAAACCAGCGCCCCAGTACGAAACTAACTGGAAAATGCTGGTACTTATTGAAGTAGGGTAAACCCTTGGTAGATGAATGTTTAGCCTTTTAGTCTTTAGCTTCAAATTTTCCACCCAATTTTTTGATTCATTAACCACAGTGTAAATAATGCTGAATATGTTTTGGTCTTTTGAAATTTTAGTTTCCTTGTAAATGCTGGAAAGTGCATATGCAGTTCCTATTACATCTGCATTCTATGTTCATAGATGAAACCATTGTATTTTTAGTTTTGCAAATTATGTATCCTTCAGGAATACTGAGCAAAGTGTTGTTAATCAATTATGTTTTTTTTGTAAATTGGTAAGCATATCTTCGTATTATCGGATATTTGCTGAAAGGAAAATGTCTTGTGAATCATGTGATCACTTGGAAATCAGATCCATGGACTCTTTTCATAATATTCTGACTTCTAGGAATTTATATTCCTTTAGAACTGCGCGATCCAAGGTTGAAGATAGAAATGAATTCATGAGAGGCTAATTAATTGTAGGGCACGTTTCGATAGAATATTAAGACTTGCCTGGGAGTCTTACAATGATCTCATCCCAGAATTTTTCAACTCTCATCACTTTCCAAATGCGCATATATCTATCATCATGTGGGTTTGAATTATTTACGTGTTCATTTCTCCCATTTATCTCATTACGTAATGTATTCGGTATCATGTTGTGTCACAGACCAGTAAAGATAAACATATAATTATATACAAACGTTTCATATGTTGTGGAACGGATCACAAGAGATAACACACAATTATATACATTATCAGATAAAATGAATTCAACTTTAAGAATTTATTCTTAAGTACGCGGTATGTAAAATTCCGTGATTGGTAGGAGGTTATGAACAGGACCATCAACCATTTATTTCTACCAATGGATTCCGTTAACCGTTGAACATAGATGTGCAAGAATCCACTTTCTTATGACATATATGAACAGGACACATGTGATTTATACCAGATTTTCAGAATCTTCAATTCCATCCTTATCTGTCAAGGCACATTCCTTGAATTGTTTATCTTCCTAATCCGTTCCACACGTGTTTCCAATATGTCATCTGGAGTAAGATTTATATTCTAATTCATCATCTCTCATATGACAAGAAACATGAAAACATACTTTCTATCCAACAAGAAAACTCACTTTGATTTCTCAACCTATGTAAGAATCACAGATATGGTAACATTCAAACATGAGTTCATTTTTTCCCTTTTTAGCCTTATCAACACACTTTGGTGCATACAGGGTCTTTGATCCTTACCTCTCTTCTCTCTAATCCACAATTTAGTATAAACTAGATACATAGTTAGGGAATGTCTTGTATGTATATAGCAATTCCCTCTTCTTCTATTTTCATCAATCAGGTGCGGCATCAGGTGCGGCCAGCGCCTTTCAAGAAAGATCCACTCTTGGTGAGCTCTCGCAGTGGCTTATCCGTAAATCTGATAACATTGTACACCAAGGCACCACATACAGCTCCAAGAGTTGGTGCCACAAGGTAAATCCACAGGTTTTTGTAATGGCTTGACACTATTGCAGGGCCTAAGCTTCTTGCTGGGTTCATTGATGCTCCTGAAATTGGCCTGCAGAATATGCTCAAATCACATGAGAAACTAACAGAATGAGCATAGATTTATAAACAAACAATGAATAAAGAAAGAGGAGAGAAGAAAGTTTTTTAGTTAGTTTTGGCCTATGGAAAACCTCCAAAAGGAAAACTTGTCTCTTCTTATTACTAATTAAATACCAATGGAGAGGAATGGATTATATTAAGAAGATATCAAGAAGATTATACCCTGCAAACATCACATTCAGAAGAACAGTGGAGCCAACTGCAAGCCCTGCCAGCTCTCCAATCTGCATAAGCAAACAGTTTGGAACATCATTATTGATACTTTCAAAATAATAAAGTTCCAGGATGCAGACATTTTGGAATACATTGGTCAAATTTAGTAATATGATAATATACTAGCCTAATCAGTTAAGCAAGTTAACTCACCAACCCTATTAGGCAAACCATATTAGGCTGTTCTCAATTGAAAAATCAGAGCCATTGTTGAGATTAAGAGGTAGAATAGTACTAACCGCTCTGTTATCAGTGGCCACACCAGAAACAACAAACATGAGGTAAAATGTGATGATGAACTCAATCACGAAAGACTGCAGAGGAGTTCCCTTAGGACTTGTTCCTGCAAAGTGGTCTTGATGGTTGTTAAATATAAGCCTAAGGGTACCACTTGCGAGCGTTGATCCAAGGACTTGAGCAACAACATAAGGGGGTACCTATATTGAGAATGCAAAACAAACAAAAACACGTATAATTAGAAAATAAGGAAGTCATCAAATTGAAGTTGATTTAAGGTAGTCATCAAACTTCTCAATCTTTACATTAAAGATTAAACTTATTCAAGAAGTTTCATTTTTTTTTTTTTTCAAGACAAGACATTGATCTCAGAGTGTATTTGGGTAGTATACCATTATCAAAGGAAAAAAAATATACGAAATAAAATCATGGGTTGGTTTGATTAGCTCACCTGTTTCCATGGAAACCTCTTAGTAGTAGCAAAAGCAATAGTGACAGCAGGATTGAAATGGGCACCGGAGATGTGACCAACAGAGTAAATCATGACCATCACAACAAGTCCCCAAACAATTGCAATCCCCGGAAACGACACTGTTTTGTCTGTGTTCAAATTCACCACCACTGCCCCACAACCAGCAAATATCAAGAAATATGTCCCCAACACCTCAGCAATGACCTGAAAACATAAACTTCTCAAACGTCGAACATTTGATGAAGAGGTTTTGAAACTGAAAGATCATATTTCTATTGTACTGGAAACTAAAAAGCAACATGATTTATGTCACCTTCTGCATAAAGGGTACACAGAGAAAGCTGCTGCTTGATTCTTGGTTGGTTTTGGAAGGACTGTCATGTTCAACATTGAGAACATGGTTTCCATTAGTTGCATGATTCTCAGCCATGGCTTCAAGCTGAGAAGATGGATAGATAGAAAGACAAAGAACAAAGTGAGTCAGAATTAAGGAGAAAACTGCTTATGCTTGTTTTCTCAATCCCTGAAGTGAGAAAAAACACAGGAGGACAACTCCAATTTATGGTGTGCAAATGGGTCCAAGGACAGTGGGGGAGAGAGAGAGAGAGAGAGAGAGAGAGAGAGAGAGAGAGAGAGAGAGAGTAGAGTACG
>NW_004443406.1:111920-131221 GCF_000184155.1 Fragaria vesca subsp. vesca
TTCTTTTAGATGAGAACATGAGAACGTATTTCATTCGGCTTGGGAACTACAGCAAGACAGCGGTACCTTTCAATTGTATAAGAAAAACAAATACAGAGCAAGAATATCCTGATTAAATAAAACAAATCTTCTAGTAATAGTCTATGTATGTGTAGCAGAGGGGAAAAGCCTAGAAATACCAATTAACGTTTCCAAAACAACAAAATGATCGAGTATCCTTTTCTTAAGACCAAATATGTATCTAGCTAGTAACCTTTTTCCTAAATGAATATTCGAAACACCTGAGATCCTGCTAAGGAAAGAAATAATCCATGAATTGGTAAGAAATTCTGATTTGTTATTCCCTCAACCAAACTAGACAAATCGATTTGTCCAAGTTAATGTGTGTCAGTGTGTGTATATAGGGGAGAACATATATATTTATACACAGAAATTACACAGACCAATTATATATGCAAGTAATTACCTGTTGTTTACCTAGTTGATAATGAGCAACTTCAGCAGTGTTGCTAAAAGTGAAATTTGTCAATTTTTGAGATAAATTGATGCTCCAACATATACATAAATCATTGTTAAATTTGATAATTGCTAAATGAAATTGACAAATTTGTCAATTTTTAATGCATAACTAAAGTTGACAAATTTGTCATTTTCATTTAGCAATTATCCAATTTAGAAATGATTTATGTATTCTGCTGGAACATCAATTTATCTTAAAAATTGACAAATTTCAATTTTAGCAATATTACTGGAGATGCTCAGTATCTCCAGCAGTGAGATTCAGAAATTGATATATTTATCAAGAATTTTGAAATTTAGATATCGATTTAACAATGTTATTCCATCAGTCAGTGCTATTTATTATGTTTTAACAAATTGTAAAGTGACACGTGGGCAAGAGAGGAGAGAGAAGATTTAGCTATTGGATAATTGGAATAGCTAAAATAATTAAGCCCTATTATACGTCTGGACTTTTAAGAACAAACGCCCCAGCCACAGGTACAAACAAATAGACTAGGAGTAGAAGCTGGTAAGTGGTGACAAATCTTTCTATTCATAATTGGACAAGTATGATCACCATTACCTCCTTACTGAGTACATTGTGAGGCATGTTATACAATCTATACAGATGTCGATAAAATCTATAAACATAATGGATCCATTTCCATCTTAAATCATGCCAAAGAGAAAACTACAAGTGTAATCACACCAATTGATATGATTTCACAAAAATTGAACCAGTCAAGAATCTAACTAGATGTGCCTATTATACATAATCAGGGTCACGAAGTGATAATTAAAACTTAACTTTGGCTAGCTCTTGATCCCCCATCCATTAATGACATGAATCTACTCATTACGAATCTTAATTTTTAGCATAAACAATATTAGTGCATGCAAACATCAAGTTCTGATCTCTTTCAGTCTTCCACCCCCGTTCTAAAGAAAGAACAAAATGATGAAGTTTAGAAAATTTGTTACCCAACTAGCAAAATTGTAACAGTTTTTCAATGCGCATGCATGATCTTAACCTCCCACTGTTCACCAATTTCTGAACAGTCAAACACCATACATGCGTATATTAACGGCCCCATTAGGAGCCATTTGGCCTTCAAATGTTGAAGCATAATTTTCTGGTATGTTTCATCTAATCTTGTATATGCTTTTCACACCAGAATTCACACTTTGACCAAGACATCTCTGATGATAAATATGCAGAAAGCTAATTTCCTGGGTTTGATTTGAGTGGCAGGCAACGACCCATCGTGATGAACTTGCACTTACTTAAGAGAGGAAAATATTGCCATCTAATGTCTGTTCTTTTAGTTCTCTTTGTTAAATTTTGATACTGTACACTAATGTTAGTGAAGTTTGGTCAAACTCGTTTGCTTGCATACTTATAGCTAGTCGACGTAAGATGAATATCATGCTGATCGATTTTCAGTAACTTCCAGAAAAGTTGGAGCAAAGCACAACTCAACGATTGAACTGGCATGGATTTCTTTGCCATGGAAATGAAGAATTAATTGACCAAAAGAAATGCTAGAGATCGAAGTCATTGACGTCGTTTGCCACTTCGAATATATATAAACCGTGTGAACAGTACTGATGTCATTCTTATGCTATGCTTCGCCACATTTGTTTCAAGAAATGCCCATCACGTACATTAGAAGTCTAAAAGGCACTGAAATTTGTTTTCCCAGATAGAGAAAAGGTACTAAGACTTGATGAACTTATGGAGCTTATTTTCACGCCCCGTTAATTTAACAAAGAGTTTCCCTCAGCATTTTTGACACAAGCATGACTCAAGTAAGGTTTTGATGGGCACATGAGCATTTTGGAAGCATCCGGAATCTTATGGAATGTCTTGGAAGTATTCGGAATATTATAAAAGGTCTTAGAAGCTTCCGAAAGGATCGAGAAGCATTCAGGCAACTCCGGAACTCTCTAGAATCCTAGAGAGACTCAAGGCTCAAGACTACTGCAGAAGTCTCTAGAATACTCAAGGTAACACTTAGAGTTGTATAAAAAACTCTAAAAATCTTTATATTTGTAAATGTCCTAAAATTGTCTAAAAACTTAGGCAAATGGAGGAGGATGCCTATAAATAGGGAGGCACCCCTCCCATTTGAGACATAGAAAGTTGGATAGCATTCAAACTCACTTGTGAAGCTTTGTAAAGTTCTCTTAACTTAATACAAGTTCTCTCTTTCAAAGATCTTCTCCCTTCGTTCGAGTGTTCTAGCCAAAGTGTTTGCGTGAGTAAGGCTGACTTAGCATAAAGGAAGTGCTAAGACCGCACGAGAAGATTAGGAAAAAAGAAGCTCGGGACATTATGCATGCATATATAGCTAGTGACTTGCGACTTGCGAGAGCTATAATCGTTGCACACACCATAAACCTAACACCCAAAAAAGATCTAAAAAATAAGTAAAACCTAAGAACATAAAGATTTAATGGACAACTTTCAAGATGAGCTACCCAATTGTGGATCGTATACAAAATTGGCATACGGTTGAAGAATGACTTGTTTATAGCGACTTATAGCAGATCCCTCTTCTGTTTGTATCGATTAGGTGCGGTCGACGCCTTTCAAGAAAGAGCTAGTCTTGGTGAGCTCATGCAGAGGCTTATCAGTAAATCTGATAACATTGTAGACCAAGGCACCACATAATGCTCCAAGAATCGGTGACACAAGGTAAATCCATAGGCCTTTGTATTGGCTCCAGACAATTGCAGGGCCTAAGCTTCTTGCTGGGTTCATTGATGCTCCTGTAACTGGCCTGCAGAATATGCTCATATCACGTACATGAGAAACTATAGTTTTAAACAACAAACTTGCTAATAGAAGACAAAAAAAAAAACGATAACATTCTTGGTTTGGCATATGGAAAACATATCAACTAATAGAATGCCAATGTATTATGAATGGATTATATTAAGAAGACATCATAAAAACTCTACCCTGCAAACATCACATTCAGAAGAATTGTGGAGCCAACTGCAAGCCCAGCAAGCTCTCCAGTCTGCATAAGCAAACAGTTTAGAATATTATTACTAATACTACTACATAAAATAAAGTTTGACAATATTAGGATACTAACCTAATCAGTTAAGCATGCAAGTTACTCACCAACCTATCTTTATTTAGAAAAATCAGAGTGGCGAGAATGTTAAGAGGTATAGCATAGTACTAACCGCTCTGTTATCAGTGGCCACACCAGAAACAACAAACATGAGGTAAAATGTGATGATGAACTCAATCACGAAAGACTGCAGTTGAGTTCCACTAGGACTTGTTCCAACAAAATGGTCTTCATGGTGGTTAAATATAAGCCTAAGGGTACCACTTGCGAGTATTGATCCAAAGACTTGAGCAGCAATATAAGGGAGTACCTGCAGAGAGAAAGCAAACAAAAAAAAACACAGTGAATTAGAAAGATAGATAGTCATCAAATGAAGTTGATTTACTTGCTAGAGATACAGTGGTGTAATCCCTAATTATCTTTTTTGTTTTGTTGGGTACATATGTACGTAGGACGTGGATTTTGAGTTTGAATGATGATTACTGCTTGTCTAAGCCAAAACAATTAAACTAGGTAACAATGCCTTCTGCAAAACTAGTACGTCATTCTAACATTAATTAATCGTATTCAAGAAGTAATAGATTTTTTTTTAGATAACTAAGGAATTATGGATTTACTGTATTGAAATGCAGAAATTGTAAAATGAGAGCAAGAAAACTTTACAGGCTACATTGTGGCTATTCTCATTGATTGTAAAATGTAGATTACAAGAGTTTATATAACAAGGTAACTACGTTGAATAACTAAAAGATCAAATTACCCTGCTCTATATTGCTCCTATAATCCTAACAATAACACACTGATGATCTGAGAGACTGAGATTCTAAGAGTATGTGTTGGTAGTTTTCCCTTTTCAAAGGATACAAATGAAGAAATAAAAGCATGGGTTGGTTAGCTGATCACCTGCTTCCATGGAAACCTCTTAGTAGCAGCAAAAGCAATAGTGACAGCGGGATTGAAATGGGCACCGGAGATGTGACCAACTGAGTAATTGAGCACCATGACAACTAGTCCCCATACAATTGCAACCGCCGGAGACGACACCGTCTTGTCTGTGTTGAAATTCACTATCACAGCCCCACAACCAGCAAATATCAAGAAGTATGTGCCCAACACCTCAGCAATGACCTGAAAGTAAAAGGATCGGTCGCGATCTCAACTTCAAACATCTGATCGATGAAACTAATGATTTTAAAACTGAAAGATCGCATGTTTCAATTTTCTTGAAACTAGAAATGAGTAAGAGTAACAAGATTTATGTCACCTTCTGCATAAAGGGAACAGATAGAACGGCCCTGCTTGATTCTTGGTTGGTTTTGGAGGAAGGTTTGTCATCTTCAACACTGACAACATGATTTCTACTACTTTCATGATTCTCTGCCATGGCTTCGAAGAAAGAAAGAGAAAGAGATCAGAACAAAGTGACTCAGAAATTGGTTTTGCTTCTTTTTTTTTCTTCTTCAAATGTTAGATTCTACTGTTAATCTCTACTATATACTTTGTAGCCAAAGTGGGTGTGAAAAACGTACACCTAATAGTCCTGAGATTATAGATAACCTAATCACAAGATAAAAATATAATTTAGAGGAGGTAAAAACATTACCAACTCTCTCTACAGATAATTATATATCCATAAACTACCATATGCAATTCTCCCGGAGGTAATGACATCTCATCTGACTAGAATTCTAGAGCATATATAGCACATCCTGATAAACGACCTTGCATATCTGTCAACTCAAACAAACCAGTATCATTCATAAAAAATAAATTAAAAAAAAAAAAAAAACTACAAACAAACCAGTATAGTATGGCCGCAGTATCATCATTCTTATCTATACTGCTATAAAAGGATCAGAAATTCCTGTTTCCACTTTCTTCTGCTTTATTTATTTTCGAACCCAAAAAAAAAAAAAAAAAAACATTAAGTTCATGCTCTATTACGTACTTACTCCGGACATTGCACGTACCTGTAGTCGTATATGATGGACTGATGTTAGTCTTACGTTAAAGACATCGTATATTTTGTTTAGGACCAGCATTTTTACCGGCCTGATACCTCTAATTATAGTGATTATAAAAGACATGGAAAACCATCAATATCTGCTCTGTAATTCCGGTGAGAAGTTGAAGCAGCCTTGACTGCCTTCTCGCTGTTTCACAGCAAGCAATACATTGCCACACTTTTCAACTATAAAAACCTTCATATGAATCATAAGCCTTGTATATTACGTCAAATTTTCTCCTTCCGAGTCGCTTTGTTCTCTCTCGCTCCTTCTACCTTTCTAGCTCCTAGCTGTTTTACTACTTCGAAGCCATGGTTGCGAATTAGGATGAAAGTAGTGAAAACCATCTTGTCAATGTTGAAGAAGGCAAACCTTCCTCTAGAAACAGTCAAGAATCAAGCGATAGCTTTCTCTCTGTACCCTTTATCCAGAAGGTGACATAAACCTTGTTACATTCCCTTTTAGTTTCAAGCACAATCAAAAATGTGATCTTTCAGTTTCGAAACCATTTCATCAAATGTTTGAAGTTGTGATCTTTGTACTTTCAGGTTATTGCTGAGGTGTTGGGGACATACTTCTTGATTTTTGCTGGTTGTGGGTCTGTGATTGTGAATTTAAGCACAGACAAGCTGGTGTCATTTCCAGGGATTTCAATTACTTGGGGATTGACGGTGATGGTTATGGTTTACTCTGTTGGTCACATCTCTGGTGCCCATTTCAATCCTGCTGTTACTCTGGCTTTCGCTATTATTCATAGGTTCCCATGGAAAGAGATGAGGTAATCAAAACCAAGCCATGATTTTATTTCTTAATTTTCTTTAGGGACAGTAAAATTTAGGGAATAAATTGTATGTGTTGCATAGTCAAATCACATTTAACATTGCTTTGCCTTTGACAGAAAATTTCTGGAATTATATGTACTAGCTAGAAAGCACTTCGACGCTAGCAAATGGCCTTTGGCCCCTTGCTATAGAGAAATGCATTTTCTTCATGCATACACCACTACATCTCTTGTAATTCAACTTCAGTTAATTTGATGACTACCTATCTTTCTAATTCAATATGTGTTTTGTTTGGTAACTTTATTTTGCTTTCTCTCTCTACAGGTACCCGCTTATATTATTGCTCAAGTCCTTGGATCAACACTCGCAAGCGGTACCGTAAGAGCATCTCCAACGGTGTAGTCAAAATCCACCGTGGAGCTCCAACGTTAACAAAAGACCACACCCTGCCTCTCCAACCCACCGTTCAAATCCACCGTGGATGACTACTCCAGTCTCACCTTGTCAAACTTGACAAGATCAACTCCTCTTGTCAAATCTTTTTTTATTGTTTTTCTTTTTCCATTCCTTCTCTTCTCACCGTCGTTCTGCCCAGATCGATGTTCATGGCAGGTCTTCAAATCTTCCTCTAGTCCATGTATTTCTTCCTACAATACCCAAATTTCGCACCCAGACCTTCATCCTTCATTCAAACCCAGACAAAATTTTCGCACCCAGACCTTCATTCAAACCCAGACAAAATATTTTTCATTCAAATTTGGCGAAATAAAGAAAAGAGATTGGAGGGTTGAGAGTTCAAAATGAAAAACTCACGGATTGGATTTAAGGTGTGATTGTCATGCATGTTGCATCTTGAGGTCGGATCGGGACTGCGTTCACAATATTGATGCTTCTTTGATCTCACATATAAACTAAAAGAGGAAGAAGGGAAAGATAACAGAAGGGATCGAAGCAGATGAAGAGAGAAATAAAGAGAGGGCGGATGAAGGAGAAGGAGTAGTGGGTGCGATAGTGGAGTCCCAAATTAATGAAATGGATCAGTGAAAATAGGATTTTTGTGTTTGATCGGTGAGAAAGAGATAAGCAGAGTTTGAGTTGAGTTTGATCTGTGAGAAACTGTTTTGACAGAATAGTTGGAGTGAAAATTTGCCAAATTGTCAAAATCCACCTCACATGTCAAAATTTGAATTTGACCAAAAATTTTGACACTCTTACTGGAGTTGCTCTAAGGCTTTTATTCCAACACCGTCAAGACCACTTTGCAGGAACAGATCCTAGTGGATCTAATTTGCAGGCGTTCGTGCTTGAGTTCATCATCACATTTTACCTCATGTTTGTTGTTTCTGGTGTGGCCACTGATAGCAGAGCGGTTAGTACTATTCCACCTCTTAATCTCAACTCTAGCTCTACATTTTCAGTTATGAAGTACTTAACATGGTTTGCCTATTTAGGATTGGTGAGCTGACTTGCTTAACAGATTATTAGGCTAGTAGGTTATCATCTCTATTAATAAAGCCAGAAGGCTTTTTTGACTTTGTCAACGGTTAAATTTTTGAACTACCTATAATACCCTTAATTAATTAAAACTTTAAAATATGTCTTTTAACAGATGAATGACAAATTAGTAATTGCAAATGTTATTGGAAACAATAAAAAAAGAAAACAGAAAGAAATAAGCTTAAAACGTGGGAGGTGGGAGAGAAAAGTGGGGAAGGAAATCAAACTTTGAGCATAACTGTAATAGTAAAAAAAAAAAACAAAAAAAATCACACACGCACGTAGTGCAGTCAAGATGCTAGTATTACTTAAATTTGATCAATGTAATTCAAAATGTTTGCATCCTAATTTTATTATGTTGAACTATCAATAATATAGTATTCCAAACTGTGCTTATATATGCAGGTTGGAGAGCTTGCTGGACTTGCAGTTGGCTCCACGGTTCTTCTGAATGTGATGTTTGCAGGGTAGAATTCTTTCTTCTACTTTCTTTCTTTTTTTGTATTTTGCAGGGTAGGTCTAATCTTAGTAATCTTATTAATGTCTCTAATCAATACAATCATTACTAGAACTTTATTAGCTAGTAAGAACTAATTAAGCAGAGATATGTTTTCCCTTTTGGAAGCAAAAGAACCTTGTCTTCTTTGTTTTATCATCCTTTGTTTTTTAACCCATGTCATTCTATTAGTTTCTCGATCATGTACGTGATATGGGAATATTATTATGTAGGCCAATTACAGGAGCATCAATGAACCCAGCAAGAAGCTTAGGCCCTGCAATTGTCTGGAGCCATTACAAAGGCCTGTGGATTTACCTTGTGTCACCGATTCTTGGAGCATTATGTGGTGCCTTGGTCTACAATGTTATCAGATTTACTGATAAGCCTCTAAATGAGCTCACCAAGACTAGCTCTTTCTTGAAAGGCGTCGACCGCACCTGATTGATATAAGTTCTTGAAAAGGAGATTGAAACTGTTAAAAAAGGGCATTTCTCACCTATTAATGCTTTGGCTTTCAGTCCTGATGGTAACAGGTATATATGGTTCAGCCTTGTAGGTTTCATTTTAACAAGAGGATATTATATTCTTGATTTTGAACCTAATTGTATCTGGTTACATTATTTTCAGCTTCTCAACCGGAGGTGAGTATAAATCATTTTGACCAGGAGTACTTTAAAATCAAGGTGCAGGTTTGCAGCTTAGTTTGATTCGAACGATTGGTGTGCCAATTGGAAGCGTTTTCTGTTCCTTTCCGTATCGGCCAACTCTATTGTTGTAGAAACTAGAAAGTAGTAACCATGCATGTCCTGTGTTTGCTTGTTGATGTTGAAAAGAAACATTTATGTAGTGGTTCTTTTTCCACAGTTTTGCCACTGTAATATTGCCACAGTAATTGGGTTGCATTATCGTTACGATCGACGACTATGTTGATAATACGTACGGGTCCTCAATGCAAGTTTGACGAGTTCACATATACTTGTGACATGATCGATCTTTCTAAGTTATTTGTTCAGAGATCGATTAGATTTGTGCTGGGGACCGGTCACAATTATTTTTCTTTTTTCAGACCATGAATCAAATGTCACACACATTAGGTTAATTCATGATCATTCATGCATTTTTAATGTGATTTGGAAGTCGTTGATTATCGTGAACGTTGTGCACGACAACACACAACTTTGCGTTATAAATCTCATATAAAACTTATCACATAGTATCAGGAATGCATGTTGAAATTCAATTGACAAAAAAAGTTTCAGGTATTAGAGAAAATTAAATAATACTAATAAGTAGTATGGGGATGAGGGGATCCATTTATACTTAACAAAAGCTTACGTTGACATCTTACTGATCATATGTGATGTCGTAATACTTTTGAACCTATATAATGTTGTAATACTTTTGATTCTTGTTGTTCTACGTAATGTTGTTCTTTTTTGTCGTAAAAAACTAAAAATAACAATAAAATACTACTTGTAAACACTAACTGTATAATTAAAAATATATACTTGTGATAATTTCAGTCTGCTCAAGGGGATTAAAGATGCAAATTTAGTTGTTGTTATCTCTCCGAAACCTCTTCGAAATAATCTATATCGAAAATATAACTAGTATTTATCTTCACAAATATTAATGTAACGAGATCCTAAAAGTCTGTAATATATTCTGATTTTGTTTTGTGTTAGTAAAGATAGAAGGTTCTTATCAGTCAAACAAAACTAAACGAATATGGAACCCGATTTGACTATTAACGAGGAACTAGAAAACCAATTAATCTTGGTACTCACTCGAGACTAAACCGGGTAACCAAAAACCAAACCATGAAGTCCTGGATTCCACTTTAACAAGAAAATTAACCACTGTTGAACCAAAGCAACCGCCGTTAAAACAAACTCACCCGCCCTTGGCCTAACCGTATTAGCTAAAGTTTAAGAACCCTCGGAACATTCTTGAAATCTCAGATTCCCAAACATTTCCAGTTTTTACATTTTATTCAGGCAAAAGTACAATACAAAGAGAGCAACATAGAAGAAAATGGTGTCAAAAATAATGAAGATTAGGGCAAACAAGAGTTTAGCCATGAAGAACTGTCACGGCAAAAGGCGGCACCACCGCCGCAACTCCTCTGTCAAAAAGGCAGCCGCCGCCTCCAAGTTCATGCTTTCCGGCATTGGCACCGACAAAGGCAGCTTAGAGATCCTAACCCAAACCCAAGCTCCAGACCATGCCTGGCCCGAACCCGGACCTCCAACTACAAGCCCCTCACTCCCGCCGTTAACTTCACCGGAGAAGAGTACCGTGTTTCTCGATCTAGACGAAACACTGGTGCACACTTCGGCCACTTTGCCCAATCGCTTCGACTTCATCGTCCGGCCCATTATTCGTGGCACCGAGATGACCTTCTACGTGATCAAACGTCCCGGAGTTGACCAGTTTCTGCAAAAGCTGGCGGAAAAGTACGAGGTTGTGGCGTTCACGGCGGGGATGAGAGAGTACGCTTCGCTGGTGCTGGACCGATTGGACAGCCAGGGCTTCATATCCCACCGCCTCTACCGTGACTCATGCAAAGAGGTGTACGGGAAGTTCGTGAAGGACCTGTCCGGTTTGGGACGTGACTTGCGTCGAGTGGTGATCGTGGACGATAACCCTAACTCGTATTTCCTCCAACCGGATAATGGGATTCCGGTCCGGCCGTTCGTTTATGACGACATGGAGGACTGGGAGCTGGGGAGGTTGTTAAAGTTTTTTGAGGGCGAGGGGTCTGAGGACATTAGGGATGCTGTGAGAGAGTATGTTAATGACGAAGGATGGATTACCGTTGATGATGACGATGACGACGATGACGATGATAGCGGTGGTAGTGATGATGATGATGAGGAGGAGGAAGAGGAGAAGGAGTTGGAGAAGGGGAATGGATCCAGAAAGTTTACTAATGTTCCGGTATTAACAACGGTTAATTCATCAACACCATGCTGCTTGATTAGTCTGCATGAATATTATCCAACGGAAAAACCAGCAGCTATGGAGTATTGGATCAAGATAGTGATCTTGAGTATTGTGATTTTGATCATTATGAATGTAATCTTATGCTTAGAACTTGCATTCTGGAAACCATAGAGTTGAAAACTTTATAAATTTTTCATTCTAGATTTTTTTGTGTGTGATGGATTTTCATTTTTAGAAAGTTGATTTGACAAACTCTGAAACTCCTAGCTAGTTAAATTCACAACACACTAATATACCCTAAAGTATGATTGTTAATTACTCCTTACAATACATAGCAATGCTACGATGAACTTCCGGAGGACCAACACTCGTAAGAATTGCAAAATCTCTCACGTCCATCATGAGCAGCAGTTGTTGATGCATGATAACCTAGCTAAACCAATATTGACCTAAACCTTGTGAACCTAGCTTGATTTTGGTTTACAGTTTATAGGTTTCCCTAGTCATGATGTTTTCTACGTACATATACTCACAATGCATATACATACAAATCAGAGATTTGTGCTACTCAATTAAACAATTATTGACAACAACAACAAAATTAACGGAATATCATCGTGTACTTTTGGTTACAAGAAGGACCTAAAGGGTCTAAAAACAAGAGAAACAGAAACTTACAACTGGAACAAACTCCAGTTTTTTTAGCTCTAACAACACCAATAAGATCATCAAAGTAGGCTTGAGCAGCATGCATAGGGGGTTCTCGAAAGTGATAAATCCAAGATCATAAGTGATACTATTTTTAGCCAAAGCATCAGCCATCATAAGTTTCACTCTCTAAACATGTGAGAAAGTTTACAGTTACGTTCTGCATTTTTGACATCAAGGAAGAGCAGACAGCAAGAAATGAGCCAAGATGATGAAGAACAAACGGAATATCATATCTATGAATCAACCAATAAACCGAGAAAGTAACTTAGTGGTATGATAAATAATTTCAAAAACAAATATGGAATATGTAATGGTGCATTTTGAAACCGCACCCAACCAAATCAACAACATAACCTTAGCTTCGGTTACGAACCTACTCTGATGACCGTTGCACCGAACCAAAAGTTTAAAAGCTCCACCAACCCTCATTTTCAAACTGCAATCTTTGCTCTCTCTCCCTCTCTAGATTTCAAACCAGAGAAAAAAAAAAAAATGGTGTCCAAATTCATGAAGAAAAGCCCAAGCAAGTCGATCGCCACCAAGCGCCGTCACCACCGCCGCTCCTCCGCGAAGAAAGCCGCGACCGCCGCCTCCACCGCCGTCCTGTCCTCGCTGATCACGTGCCAGCGCCGCCTCATCAAGCTCTTCAACAAGCTCGCGCGTGTCGGCACGCCCAACCGCCACAAAGGCTTCAAGATCCTCAAGAAGACCGCCGCCCACGACCCGACCCGACCCGAACCCACCGCCCCGGTTCGCCGCGAGCTCTTCCTCGCCGGCGGCCCGCTCCCGCCGCAGGAGTCGCCGGAGAAGAAGACGATCGTGCTCGATCTCGACGAGACCATGATCCACTCGCAGGCCGGAGCGCCGCCGGAGAATTACGACTTCGTCGTCCGGCCGAGGATCGATGGCATGGTGCTGGACTTCTACGTCCTGAAGCGGCCCGGAGTCGACGAGATGCTGGAGAAGCTCGGGGAGAAGTATGAGGTGGTGGTGTTCACGGCGGGGCTGAGAGAGTACGCTTCGTTGGTGCTGGACCGGTTGGACCGGAAGCGCGTGATCTCCCACCGCCTGTTCCGCGACTCGTGCAAGGAGGTGGATGGGAAGTTTGTGAAGGACTTGTCCGGTTTGGGGAGGGACTTGAGGCGCGTGGTGATTGTGGATGACAATCCGAACTCGTATTCGCTTCAGCCGGAGAATGGGGTGCCGGTCCGGCCGTTTTTGGATGACATGGCGGACCGGGAGCTGGGGAAGTTAGTGGAGTTTTTTGAAGGGGAGCAATGTGAGGATATGAGGGATGCTGTGAAGGACTATGTTGCTGCTGCTGGGGATTGTGGAACCGAAAATGGCAATGAATTCGAAACTTTGCAGACTTGAAACTTCATTTGATTTTCTGTGGTGTAAAGTTGAACAGGCATGTTCAATTTCGATTTGAAATCTGTGTTGCCACACAAAAGGTTTATGGTTTAAGTAAGTTGTTCAATTAGTGGAATCTGTGTGTTGTCTATTGAATTGTATACTTGAATGCTGCTGCTGCTACTACTACTACTATTCATTAGTACCAGGATATACAGAACAATTGTTCTCAAGGTAGAACAAATGCCTAGTTAAGAAGCCGGTTCTTGCTGCTGTTCTTGTACCAAGTCGTCTGAGTAGGAACATTTGCTAGCAGAGAGTTGTGATCTGAGAACTCGTCGAAGAATTTATGGCGCTCTATGTTTGTGATGCTAATCTGATCCTCACTAGTCACTGCTAGTGTTGCAGAAGTGTAACAATAGCTATATATAGGAAGCTGAGAACTTGTTACGAAAATCTACATTCCCCTCCTGCAGTATAGTTGTTCGAAACCCTGGATATATGGACAACCCCACATTTTTCAGCTCTAATTCACCAACTGATCTCAGAAGGTACTTCTTGGATAAGGCTATAGAGTAAGAAGAAAATTTGACCTCCACAGACCACAGGAGCAAAGCTGCAATTAGTTTCTGTCACTTTGATTCAACCAACAGGATCTCTGTTGTACACGTCTTTGGTTTATCCTTCTACCTGAAAGTTAACAGCTTAACTAGTGCAACCCACGCTAATCTTTAACAAAGGTGCCATTACACGAGCAAAAATGGCAAGATGCCAAACTTGGATATGAATATGCAAAACATTGCAAAACTGAATCGAATTCATTCAAAAGTCTTGTACAAAAAACTTTAGTATACAGCTGAAAGCATGATCTTAATTCGATCAAATGCCAGTTCCACCTGCTCACAAATTGTTCAAAGTTAAACCAAAATGAAATCCAAATGAAAGTTCTGGTCAGCAGAAATTATGTACTTCATATATCTCCAAAGCAAGGACACATGGTAAAATCCTAAAACTCCAAAGAAATAGCTAGCGCCTCTTCGAGCATTTTTCCTTTCCCTTCCTCTATCTCTTTTCGTTCGCATATTTGGCCCTGATTTGCGTTTTCCAACTCCTTGGAAGGTTTCTTTTTGCTCACAGGAACATTGTTCTTTCTAGTAGCTCCAACGGTTTCTGGCACTACAGCCACACTATCTTCTTAACTGGATGGATTTCCTCTTCTTGAGAGATCTCGCTTGTTGTCACTGTGACTTTTATGTCACGGGTTGGAGGCCACGGCTTCAAATTGTGCCACACATGACTTGAAAGGATAATCTAACTCCTATTATAGAGGTGCTACTTGCTAGCTATCGCAGGGTTCAAATCTAGCTTTGTCAAGGAAATGAAAAGTTGAAAACCCTCAAGCAGCTTCACGAGGGAGCTGCAAAATCCATAGATTCGACTAATCTCCCTAAAAATGAAGAGCCTTTCCTCCAACAAAGTCCTCAACTAAACTATCTATCACACCTTATTTATCAACTTCCAACACAAAATTGGATGCACAAAATTCGCACAATGCGCCATAATCATTTCACGCCGTGGAATTAAGAACCAGTCGAATTAACTGAAGAAATGAAGCACATGCATTTACCACAAAATAGATCAATCACTAGCTGGATTCACAACACATGATGCATATTATTCGGTTCCGAGTAAAGCGAAAAGCACACTAAACAAACTCAACTACTCACAGAAGCTCAAAACTTTTGGCTGAATCGGATCAACTTGCAAGTGAAGACCTGAGGGGGCAGACGCAGAGCCACGGACTTGGCGAAGCACATGTCGTCCAGGGACTCGCTGCGGCACCAGCGGCAGTTGGGGTTCTGCGAGCACTGTTCTTCCGACGACATGTCGCAGCATCTGGGGATCTGGTTATTCTTACCCACCCGGATCCGGTTTGCAGATCCGCCGCACGTGCCGGAGAGGGTTGATAAGAGGAGGATGAGCAGGAGGAGGAGTGAGACGAAGCTCTTGAGCTTGGGAGTTGAAGTTGAAGTCTTGGCGGCGGCGGCGGTGGTGGTGGTGGTTGCCGCCATTGGAGGATGTTTGAGTTCGTCTCCGCCGGGTCGCTTGTGGTAAGTGCCGAGTGTTCGACGATTCTTTCTTTCGGACAAAACAGTGACTGCCCAGCTTTAAAATGTCAGACCTGATAAACTTACTGTTTAATTTTTATTTACTTTAAAACAATTTACCATATATATATTTGTTGAGATGACGTCAGCGACTGTTTACTTCACGTGAAGAGACGGTTTTGTCCCTGCTGTCTTTTAGTTTTAGAGGTTGGGCTTTGGGCTGAAGGTTTCAGAATTTAAGTGCCAGATGGTGCTGTCTTTTAGAGGTTGGGATTTGGGCCGAATTTCAGTGTCCATAGGATGATAAAGAGATAAAGAAAGAGTGATCAGATTTTTTTCTCTCCCGTTCTCTCATGAAACTTGGATAAAGTTCTACATAGTCTCTCCTTCGTCTCAACAGTTTGACCAGCTTTGTCGTTTGATCTAATATATAACCCTTTGCTGGAATCTTTTCCCTTTTCTCCACAGCTCTCTCTTGAAGCTTTCAAAGTCATCTCTCACAAAATTCGCCGCATTAAAGACCAATCTCTTTCGGTATTTGACGAAGATCAAGAACAGCAAGCACTTGGTAAGTTTCTATAGCAGAAAAATCAATCTAACTAATGATACCATTCTTATTCACCCATCTAACTTGGTAAGTTTTTACAGGTTCTGTGCAAAAACTCTCAGCTGTACCATTACCATTCTGTTGTTGCTACTGTGCCTGTTGTCTTCTTGCATAGTAGTTTAGAAGGCATTGTGTGTGTATACGTGTATATATATAATTTATACATGATTGCTCTTTTTTTTGTCTGTTTGGTGTGTTTTTGTTTTTGGTTGGTATTTTAAAGTTAATTTTTGTTAGTTTTGCATGTTGATGAGGTTGGTGTTATAACAGGAATGGCTCATATGTGTAAGTGGGCTGACTGCTTCCATTTCGTTTTGTAGGGTTGGTGAATAGTGTGATGTCAAGTGGTATGCATTACCTTATGGTTTTTTATGGTTATTCATAGCTTACATTTGTAGGATGTTCTTCTTTTATCATGCTTTTTCTTTTGGCAACGGAAATTTTAATGTTTGTGGAGTCAGTGAGTGGTTAGAAAGTATTTGGTTAATAAAATAAATGGTGTGTAATATGAAAGAAATGTCCGGCAAGAAACTCAGGAGGTATCCATTAATATAGTATATGCATATAATCTCCCTTATTTTATTTTCTTAAAAAAAATACATGTATATCTCAGTAAGTTAAATCTTTTTCACATACCTTTCTTGAGCAATGCTTAGTTTGAAACTATGAAATGACAAGTTAAATACAGCATTATGTGCAGAGAAGTGAACTTTGCTTCTGTGCAAAACATGCTTTGCTAAATGCACTGTTTCTTTAAAAGACCAACCATTCATTGGTGTTACTTAAAACATTATAATTCCTACATAGAACTACCTGCCTTTTTCTTTGTTTTATCTTCTTTCTTACATTAGATTAACCACTTTTTCACTCATTTTTCACTCTTTGAATTTTATTGTTCACTCAACAGAGATGAAAGAGGCAAAAGTAAGCTGAAAACAAAGCAGAAGCAAATGCCATTGCTCATGTTCTTTTACAAAACAACCATCAATTCTGATTGTAAGTATGATCGACTGTGAACATTCAGGTTGTAATTATTTTGGTATCTGATTGTAGTTAACCAATATTTTAATACAGAACATAAGTGGTAATTATTTTATTTTAGCTCATTATCTCATTGCTCATCAATAACTCGAGATCCATACCCGCAGCAACACGCGGGGTTCCTATCTAGTATTCTATTAATGTAGAATTTTTATAATCTTTCCCCCGTCTTTCACCTTGGGAACTTTTGCCTAAAATGAGAAGTAAACCACGTACTCTGATTCCAGGTACTAAATACTTTGGAAGAAATTCAAGAGAGGCATGACACTGTAAAAGAAATTGAGAAAAAGCTTCTCGACTTGCATCAGGTTTGTACTGTGCAACAAGGCATAAGGTCTTGAGTACCTGTAGCCTGTAGGCTGTAGCTAACATATATGATATGGTTTATTGTTAACTTTTCAGATCTACCTCGATATGGCAGTCTTGGATGTGCAATCTGGGACAACTCAACTGCAAAATACAAAGAAACTCCAGAAAATGGATGTGCATTGCCATCATGATTCTTTTAATTATAGTAGCTGTTGTAGTTCTTGGTGTCATCAAACCATGGAAAAGCAGCTAGGGTGCTCGGGTCTACCCTAGTCTTTTCGCCATGTAATATAGGACCGTAAATGAGTTGGTTGGGGATTATTTTATAATTCAGATCTGTGAGGATCGAAGAGTGTGTCTTAGTAATTGGTTTTGATTATATATGGTGTTTCCTTTTTCCCTTCTGGTTTTTGAGTGATTCATTTTGTCTCTGTATTCTTGTGAGGTTTGGTTTATTGATGGTGCTGCACATTTCAGAGTACGAAATTATATTATGTGTATAGTTGTCCTAAGACTTATAGAGGGATGATTTTGGTTCGAAGTTAACGATTTCAGTTTCCTTTCAGAAATTAACAAAATTTGAATCTTCAGTTTAGTAGTTGTTGTTTGTTTTTTTTTTTTTTTTTTTTTTGAGTAATATTGTTACACTTAGAAAAACACGATAATACAAACACGTCTCACCTGGTGAAAATATTGACATTTTCTTGCTCTTTTTTTTTTTAAGAAATATCAAAATGGAATTGAACTATGGTTATATTTTTGTAAAATGTTCAGCTATAAATCTTTATTTATTTATTTATTATTATTATTATTATTTTTTTATCAAGAACAAAGATATAACATCATTAGGTTTACATTCAAGCCATAACTTTCCATATGGGGTTGTTTTCTTTTGGTGTGCTGAATGAGAAATGTTCTACAGGATGGTCCTTCACCAAGCCCAAGCCTTGTGGAGGTTTTTATTTCACGTACTACCCTTGTTTCATAAATGTTAAGCAACACAAACACACAATAGTAGTGGTCTTCTCAAAAGAAAAGAAAAAGGATACACAATAGTGACTAGAGGTTTCACTAGTGGCCGATGACCATCTAAACTTCACTGTTAGTTGTTATTTTGATCTTGATCGTTGGTTTAGTCTTGTGTGAACGATAACATTGTAACACAACTATCGATATCGGTTTTTAGTTATTTTTTCTTTTTTCATCATAATAGTCTAATTTGAATATTAAAATCGAACATAATCTACGAAACTACAATATAGCTACATATAATGATTGTTTGTAAGATTATTATTAGAGAAATTTTATCCACACATAGCATTCTATTAAATACACATCTCTAATTTTAGAACTTTTTTAATTACTATCTTAACCTCAACAGAAATTATATATAATTTTAAAAAATAACAAATAAAAAAAAGAACTAAAACTTCCATGGATGAAGAACACCGCTGAAACGAAGACATCAATATTCAGGCATGATTTAATGATTTCTTAGAGAATCTTTATTTGACAAATATACTTTTATTTTTCTGAATATCAATTCATCATTCTTCTTCTTCTTGAAGATTCTTGTCATGCAATGGTTAAAGTTTTTATTTGTTCAATTCAAACAAACTGCCCACGCACAGAGAGAGAGAGAGCATCCATTAATTTATACTATATACTAAAACTGAGTTCGGATTTGAACAGTACCCGTGGGGCGAAAAAGACGATGTAGTCCCTGCTTTTCGTTTTATTCACACCTCCACCATTCTTCTTACTATCAGGTCCAATACGTCCAAAAAATTGCCTAGCATAAGTTTTCTTGACGTGGCTTAGAGTTCCACGTACTAATGCTTGAGGCCCAGAAGTC
>NW_004443406.1:132087-150842 GCF_000184155.1 Fragaria vesca subsp. vesca
CAAGCTAAAATCTTAAGTGAATGTTGCAGTTGATTTAGCTGTTTTTTTGTACGTTTGCTCGCCAGAAACATATGTATTATAGGAAATAAGCTAAAGAATATGTAACTTCAGATCATACTCCAACGTATAGCAACTATTTTTTAGCTAGCAATTAGAGTGTTATGTATTATAGCCTGCTGCAACAGTATATTATAGCCTGCTGCTACAGCAACTCCGATGTAGATGTAATATGTGACTAGCAGCTATCACCACTTTAATGTAGCCTCATTATGTACCATACAACTGCCTTAATATTTTTTGTGATATGATCACCTCTTTTATGAACAATTAGTGTTTCTCCATTATACACTAAAACCACCCGTGGCTAGCCGCGGGCACGGCACCTAGTATTTCACGATTGATGAGTTGCAGAAACAATTCAAGGTCTAAAATAATAAGAAAAGAAGGGGTTAAAAAGGGAAGTTTCTGAGGAAAGTTAGAGAAAAAAATTTGAGGGGTGTGTATAAATGAATTGAGGTTGTGTAAATAAAATTTCTATTATTATTATTATTATTATTATTATTTTCACTTTTAGTCTAAGAGTCACCAAACATGATCTACATGAAGTAAACATTTGCATTCTATTAAAATGCATTAATCGTGACTCTAACAAACGCCAAAGTCACCAAGACATCAAGTTCCAATAATACATTTTGTACAATATAAAAAAATTATGAAAGCCACCTCGGTTATATTAACAAGTTAATAACATGCTTACCCAGTCATTATTTGGGCCGAGATTCATGAGTTTATCTAACAAAGTCAGACTAATCTTTTGCCACAGATGCACAAACTCGGATGTCTCTCAATCCTGCTAGTCACAAACTTGTGGGAGTTGAGGCAAGAACTAGATTTGAGTTAGTGCATGTGCACTGTCTTCTTTCTCTTTGTAGTTAGGATCGCGAGACTCAAAGTCTTACCATGAGGTTTCTATAGTAAACAACTTGACTTATCACATCATGTGATTCTTCTAAGAAAACATGAAAACAATCTTTTTCAATGCCTAGCCAATACGGAAAAATTTAAAGACAGCGAGAGGAAATCCTAAGCCTCCAAAAACCAGTGTCTCCACTTCTGCAAAATTACTCGTCTGATGGCAACCGGATCTGTGATGGCCTCTGGCCTCGTTGGTCTTGGAAGTGCACTGGACGGATGTTCTATTTGATTTCAATCACGGAGCAAGACCGATCTGAGCAAGGTTGAGGGGTTTTAAGCTTTCATGGTTTTTTCTGCTGAAGGAGGCGTCGGCACAAGCAAGGGTGACTCAGCTTGATCTCACAACCACATCAATGGTGAGATCCGTTTTTTTTTTGGCGCAGGGTTTGTGGGTGGTCTCCATTTGAATCCCGCCGACTTCACGCTGTCGTCGAATCGGAGACCTATGTTGGTGCGTGCTGCTGAGGGAGATGGATGAGTCTCATGGTTGTAGGATTTGAAGGCGGTGGGTTGTGATGTGGCGGGGTTGGCAACAGAATCCCAGTTGTGGTTGGAATCCGACGGCGACGGCGCTACAATTTTTATTGATGGTGTGATGGTTGCTGGTGGCGATTGCAAGCTTGGGCCGAACCTGTTTTGGTCTTGCTTCATTGGTTTGCTCTGGACCTAATATGTCTTGGGCCTAGAGTTTTTTTTTACTCTGGGTCCAAAATGGTTATTTTTTCTAGTTTTTTAAGCTTTTTTTTTGGCCTCTAGGGTTTTAAATTACTTTTTGCTAGTTTATTTCCAATAATTTTTCTACGTAGGTTTCTAGGAATCCTAGGTAGATTTTGTGCTTCCATATGGACAAAACTTGGGTGACTAGTCCTTGTTACCTTTGGGTGACAATGACCAATTACAATGCGCCATCTGACATCTTTTAGGAAAAAAAAAAACTGAATATTGTAAACATTGAGATCAAACGGAGACTAACGTTTCTGTCAATGATTAAACGGAAAAGAGATGCAAATAGTTGTTAAACAACTTGGAAGTGCAAATCAGCCCTCAAAGACCAATTTTTTCTAGAGAAAGCACTGGAAGTGCAAATCAGTTACAAAATTTCATCTCTTGCAAAAATGGAATAACAAAATACAATGACAATCTCTATTTGTCTGATCTTTCAATGATCAAAAAAATTCCAAAGAGGATAGCTGAGGCATGCTCAATCTACAATATAATCTTGAGCTCAATCTCCTCAATGTATGTTGTGTTCTTCCTCTTGTGATAATAAACTAAATTGTGTCAACGGTTCCTACAAAATATCAATTCAATTACTCATAATATAAGATAAATTAATAAATCCAAATATGTCAATTACAAATGTGCTACAAGCTTGCAATAAAGAATACCTCTTCTGAGGATCATGTTGACAATCAACATAACATGAATGCTATAACTTTCTTACCTCATAAATAACCACTTGAAAGATTCAATTGTCTCATCATATAACAAAGCTGCGCCAAACAATGTTGTTTGCTTATGATAATTAACCCTAACAAACGGTGCAAAGGGTTGGTCATATTCATTTGTTCGGTACATCATATCAAAACAAAACACATCTCCAAATTGACCATAATCATTTATCGATCGAGCATCTGCCCAAAATATGTTTGTGATCATGTCATCCTCGTCAAGTTGAATTGAATAAAAATATGACGAATTCTCAAATTGCATCTTTTGAAAGTACTGCAATATAGCACTTGCATCTCCTTTTTCCATTTTAGACATTCGTTTTCTATGTATGTAATTCATGTAATCATTCTTTGTAAATCCAAGATTCTCTGGCCCTCCTACTTCTCTACTCATCAGATCCACAGTGGATTTCATGGAGAACCCAGAATATTCAGCATCATCTGCATGTGCCTTTTGTGCCTTTGATATACTTCTATTGACCTTCAACATATACTTCATAGGAGTAGCAACCAAAGCACGATTATGACTTTTCTGAAATGAGACAACCTTGAAATTTCCATTTTTTTGCAATAGGATAATCATATGCGCTTCACAACCACATCTGGAAACTGGTTGAGAATAAGATGCATTTGTATGCTGCTTTTCATCACGAAAACCTTCTTTTGAACAAGCATAATGTACCCATGTCACAAAATTCTCACTGTTTTTTCTACTGTTTCTTATCTTCACATTGAAGCCATTTTTGCCACCATAATTCATATAATACTTCTTTGCACTCTTAACATCCAGAAACTCTTTTCCAAGAATTACATCTTCAATCGCCTCCTCATTATGATGAGAATGCTCAGAATGCTCGAACTGCTCTTCTTCACCTTTTAAGTCTTTCGAATCATATGTTGGTTGATTGCCTAAGTTTGTACAATCTGCATTATCCATTAACCTACAACAGAGTAACTTAAAAATTATAACCAAGTAACCAACTTCTATCATCTAATACTTGGAATTTTTAGTTCAAAGCTACACAAAGACCAACAGATGCCAATAAGACAATTTAACTGAAGCACAAAGATTTTTTTTCCTTGCCTTGGTCTCATTTCACTGATATTCGAAATCTTGAACCCAATTACTGTTATATAAACTTGTAAAGGCTTAAGAATAACAACACAACAAATTCAAATATATATGCATATCAACAATCGGCAAGTATCTTCAACCAAATTACAACAATCGATATTTAACCAAAGAAATAAATGAATCGGCAATGGAGGATAACAATGGCTCAGTCATACCTACCCATCAACTTGTAGCTCAAGACCTTTCGATGTCACTCAAGAGTCAAGACCGAATCGGGATCGAGTTGAACTCAAAGAGAGACATGAGGAGGAGGACGAGAAGCAAATCGGCGAACGTGAGGGTTGAGATCTTCGAGTCTCCACGAGAGAAGTGGGATTTGGGACAGGAGAGTTCGTCTCCGCAGAAGCAAGAGTTTGGGTCTGTGAGGAATTTGGGAAAGAAGGTCTCTGTTTAATTAGAGAGAAGAGTAACAAGGCCTGGTCTCCGTTTAATCCCAACAGAAACGAGGTCTCCGTTTAATATCTATGTTTACAATTTTCAGTTTTTTTCTTTTCTATTTTTCTTAAATATGCCAGGTGTCGCATTGTAATTGACTCTTATCACCTAAAGGTAACAAGGCCTGGTCACTCAAGTTTTGGCCCTTGATGTTTCTTTTACATCTAAATAGTGAAAACTTTTGAGACACCGCAATTGAGCGCCTTGGCAATGAGAATTATCATACAAAATTATATCTATGTTAAGTGCAATGAGAATTATCATACAAAATTATATCTATGTTAAGTTAGATTATAGCATGTTAGGCTCATCGTTGATGAGCGGAAATGTATAATGTAATGGTATGTGAATCATATCAATTCATTGGGGTCTGTATCTGTGTCATTTTAGCTGTAACTATTAATACAATGAGTTATATGTCCGTTTTTGCTTTTAAAAAAAAAAAGTGTTTCTTCTAAAAAATTATTTTTGAAAAAATAAATAAACTAAATAAATTGAATCAGTTTTCATGAAGTATAAATAAACTAAATAAAACTCGGAAAAGCAATAACAGAGAGATAGGGTCATAGGGGAAACGTTTAAAAGACGAAGACTGACCGACACGCCATTACAGCTTCACCCTCTAAACCAAAACTCCTCTTTTCTTCTCCGGTTACTCGTAAAGCTTTGGTTTTCAATTCGTCTCTTCTCAACAAATCACCCTTAATGCTTCTTATATGCCCAACAAGAACATAGAGGAAAAGCTCGATTAGGTCAGACTCCAATGGACGGCGATCATCACAACCCCGATTTTGAACTTGAACCCGAGGCTTTGTCTTCTAGGGTATCCGATTTCTCGCTTCACCATGACACCCCCAACTCCGAAGTTCAATACCCACCGGTAATTTTTCACTCTTTCTTTGTTTGTTTCTTAAATTGGGCTTCGTGATTTTATCTGTGTGTGATTAAAGTTTCAATTTTTAATATCGCAAAGTAAGTTTTGGTATTATTTTGTGGTAATTATGGAATTTTGATGATAGTATGTTGAGGTATTTGATGATGAAACGTATTTTAAGGCTCAGTGTTGAAGGTATTTTAAGGCTCAGTGTTGAAGTGAAAATTTTGGCTGTATGGTAAGCGAAATTGGAAAAATTAAGTCTTTATTCATCATGTAATCATCTAAGTCTTTTATGTTTTTACTAGCTGTAAATTTGACCTTTTTGCTTCCTGTTTGCGACTTATAAAGTCCGAATTGTTCCAAATTTGAATTAGCTAAGATGGTAGTTTGCACTGTGTATTGATTACAGATTGATAGGGAAGATAAAAATCATAGGGAGCATAAGTATAGTGATGAACCGAAACTGACAGAATGTAGAGAGGATGACTCTGAGCTTCATGGGAAGGATCACGAGGTATCAGAAGCCGGCCGTCCGGAGAAAAAGAAGTACTTTTATTATGATGCTCCTCATTTTGAGGATACGGGGGTTTGGATACCTGTTTCTGTTCCCCCTATGTTGGAAACGGAGCATGAAGAGTGGTCGAGAGGTTTTTACGCAAATGGTGGGTTCTTTCCCGAGAATGATACGGGTTGGGGACAATTTATCGGGGATGAGAAGGAGATGACCATGTGGGATGTGATGGTGGAAATGTTGCTTGCGGCCCGTGGGAAAGTGAGTTCTTTGGCTTCCCCTGATATTTATGGGTGTCGACTTTCATGGATGTCTGATAATCTGCTCGAGCAAGCATGGAAGGAAATGGCACAAACACTCACAGATGCCAACCTGGCTCATGTACATGAAATTCTGGAAGCTGACCCACCAAAGTGGCTGGCTGATAGTTCTGCATCTTCTTGTATGCTCTGTGGGGTGCAGTTTCATCCAATCATGTGCTCTAGACATCACTGTCGGTTTTGTGGTGGAATATTTTGTGGCGACTGTTCCAAGGGAAGGAGTCTGTTGCCCAAAAAGTTTCGTGTTGCAGATCCTCAGCGTGTCTGTGATGTATGCTGTGTAAGACTTGAGTCTGTCCAGCCGCACTTGATGGACCAAGTAAGTCACGCTGCTCAGGTACCAACCCATGATCTTACTGACCTTAGCACTTTGAGGTCATGGGTCAATATTCCTTGGGGACGGTCCATGGAGTATGAGATATATAAGGCAACAATTGCAATCCAGGCTTACAAGAAGGTAAGAGTTTTAAGTGCCAAGACTGTTTAACTTGTATATTTGATGCCTACTGTTTTGAAAGACGGTGGTTTTAACCTACAATTTCAGAAATCGTGTTTAATGATGTTGCAAGATTAGTGTCTGCTCTGATCATAACATACTGAATAATCATGAATTTGATTATTATGAAATTGAAATCCATTCGTAGTGAAAGTGCCTCATGGATTTCATTGGTCAGGTATGTGCCCTAAAGCCTGAGAAGTCAATTCCTGATGCCATTCTGAGACAAGCAAAAGGCCTTGCAATAATCACTGCTGTCAAGGTTGGAGTTATGGTTACCTACAATATAGGTACAGGACTTGTGATTGCTCGCAGAGAAGATGGCTCTTGGTCTCCTCCATCTGCTGTTTCAACCTTTGGTGTAGGATGGGGAGCACAGGTGAAATATTTTATCTCTTTAACAAATTTCAATTTAAATTCTCTATTTCATATAGTTCATTCAGATTTTATCAAATAGAAGGAACTCATCTAAGATGTATATGGAGAAAAACATTAATTGTCAACAGTTTTTGAAATACATATGATTTTTGCAAAAATAGGCTCTTTTGCTACCTTTATTTCGAAAAGCATTTAGTTCCTATTTTAATGCACCTGTTAGATTTTTGTAATGTGATGTCCAGGCTGCCAATCATTTCATTCCAGTCTTGTGTGTCTGTCTTTTCCATGTATCTGTAGACTTGAGATAAGTACAACTTCCTCCGTTTTCTTGCAGGCTGGAGGGGAGTTGACAGACTTTATCATTATTTTGAGAACAAGTGAAGCTGTAAGGACATTCAGTGGTACTGCTCATCTGTCAGTAGGAGCTGGCATGAGTGCTGCAGTTGGCCCCTTTGGAAGGACAGCTGAAGCTGATTTTCGAGCCGGCGATGGTGGTTACACTGCTTGTTATACATACAGCTGCAGTAAAGGTGTGTCTATATCGAAGTTCAGTATCTTGTTTACATTTTGGAGTGTGTTTTATTGTCTTTTTTCATGATGTGCAATGTTTTCATAATACCACAACTCAACCACCCTTGGATTTGCAGGTGCATTTGTTGGATGTTCACTTGAAGGTAGTATCGTAACCAGCCGCACACAGGTAAATTCTCGATTTTATGGCAGCCAGTCGCTGAATGCATCAGATATACTCCTTGGCTCGTTGCCTAAGCCACCTGCGGCTGCCACTCTCTATCGTGCACTTTCAGATCTATATCAGAAGCTTGACCGTTGACAAAGCGGAGTACACGCTTCTTATTTCTGTGCTGAACCACTAACTGCAGGGGGCCCGGGGGGGTTGAATAAATTGTTGATCTCTGTATATATGTCATCGTGCATATGCTATGAAGGTTCTTTGCTGCCATTCTTTGCCCATGAAACACTTCATGGGGTTTCAGCATGTCCATGGGAGCACAGCAAGGGAACAAAAACGTTCCTTAATGGATAAAGCTTTATTTTATATTGCCAAATGACCTGTCAACTTCGTGTATATATTCATACTGTCGTCCTTTGTATCTGTAAATATGACCCATTGGAGAAATCAATTACTTGGTGAAAATATATGTTTCTTTGAAAGCTTTGGTTTGTTGAGCATTATCTGCATTTCTGTTTCATTTAAAGAGCGAGTGTATTGTACTAGGGATGTCTCTATTTCTGAGGCTCATCGAGGTGCTTGTAAATCCTTCACAATTTGTGACTTCTAAACAAGGAATGTGGATTCAAGCCTCCGTGGTGGTCTGATTATATGGCTCTCCTTCAATTGCGTACGGAAGCCTAATCATTTCATTGGGAGGATGATTTAGAGATGATAGAATAGTTTGAGCAGATGAAATCAATATCTGTAATTGAAACAACTGACTGGCAAAAAAAAAAAAAATTGAGCATATCCAACAACGACATCGGTCAGAAATCCATTAGCTAATTTTACCCCAAAAAAAAAAAATCCATAGCTAATTGGTTAACCTCCATATTCAGATTCTGTCTCAATCTCAGAATCCGAAACAAACAAACATCCAAGACAGAAAAATCAATCCTTCCAACTGTAAGGAGGCAAGGGAAAAAAGAAAATTCGAAGAATGAGTTTAACATAAGGGGCAAACACCACCATGAACTATATATAAATTCAATTTTAAATTCTCTTTTGTTGAGCAAAAAATGAAAAAGAGAAAAAGAAAAAGAAAATAAAGCAGCTGCTCCTAGTCACTGTACTTCTAACTGACATAAACAACCCGGACATTGAAGTTGAACTCTCTCATTCCATCCTCGCAAGCCTGTCTCTATCTGCAGCACTAAGATGAGTCCTTAAACACGACCAGAAACGGAAGAAGCTCTTCGAGAACCAACATTCAGCCGAGAATCCCATTTACCTGGTCTTAGTGCTCCCAAGAGTGAGTTCAAGATCATCCGATACACATTCCTCAATCCTCTCACCTTCCCATGGTTTCACTAACCCTGTTGCATTGCTCCCAAAGGCAAACTCAGCTGCCATCCCATCTGACATTGCAACATCTCCAGTGTGGTCTAGACCTGCAGCAACTACAGGGGAACATGTTCCGCTTTGCCCAGGAGTCCACATCCGAGAACCACCACCTGACAAGGCCTCCTTGAACCCAAAAGGGTTCCGCGAGACAAGGCTGAATGTGGGGGATGATGGCCCACTTTGAAGCCCGGCAAGCCATCCTGAATCAGGAAGAACCTGGCGACCAGGGCTTGGCGGGGTGGATGAGGGCAGGAAAGAATAATGCTGGCCACCCCAGTTTGAGCCAGCCACAGCTTCATCCCAATCACTTTTGGTTCGAGGAGTCCGCGAAGTTGGGGAGCTCAGCGGTGGTGTAACTGGAGCACTGATGGAACCCCCTGGAATGAAGAGTTGGGGGAGCTTGGATGTGGCAGATGATGAGCCAGTCGATGAGAGGGTTTTAAGCCATGGGATGAGAGAATTGGCATCAGCATTGCCGTTTGCATTTGCTGGATAGCGAGCTGGACTCGGGAAGGAAGACGAGGCAGGACTCGGATTGTAGGACGCACATGGACTCGGATTGTAGGATGCACATGGACTCGGTTGGTATGATGAACATGGACTAGCTGATGTCGACCCTCCTATTATGTCCATGCGATCCACAGGTTTGCATCCCTGCAGTAATCAAAACAGCATCTATGATGAGACAAAATTGTTCAAAGATCTAACATTTCACAATACTTCACCGTCCAACAAAGATTTCTACTTCTTCCCAATCGATCAAAGTTTGGCAACTACATGAACTTTAACTAATGTCTACCTTTTCTACACTCTTCTTCCATCCCAATCTAATCTAATCATCAATCGATCAAAGTTTGGCAACTACATGAACTTTAACTAATGTCTACCTTTTCTACACTCTTCTTCCATCCCAATCTAATCTAACTTTAACTAATGTCGCTATTTTTATCACATAAATACAGTCTAGCACACAAGCAACATCAGTGCTCACAGCCACAATATAATATAAGCAACACTTAAAAAATCGGTGGCACAACTGTGTAACTTGACTAATTGCACTCCAAATCATAGACAAGTAAAAAGAGGAAAAATAATGTCCAACAGCGGCTAGTTAATGGTTCTCCGGCCCCCCTCCATGACACGCCACCTCCCAACATGTTCCCTCTCCCTACACGCTTTACTTTACCTTTTCTTTACTTTACTTTTTACTGCCCCAAAAGCTCAAGCACACAAAATTACAACTCTAACCCCCGAATGGAATCCAAGAATTTCCAGGCAAATTTCGGAAACAATATTCTCAACACCAAGTCAAGAAAGAACAAGAAGAAGAAAGCACCGCCCCACGAGCCACCATATGCCATGTTATCACTCTACGCGTAATTAGCGGGTAGTCGCCGTAGAATTTTCAAACAAATCAATAATGCGTACAGAAAAAGGACCCAACTGCCCTCCACTCCGAAGCGGTAAATTCGAAGACAGTGAAAAGAAAAGGGAACAGGTAAAGATTTCCAAAGAGGTAAAGAAACCGGAATCTTTTCAGAGAGTGAAGAAACACTACCGCAGAGGGAAAACCAAGGAAAAGGAAGAAAGAACAATCACTTGCATTAAAGCCAAGTGAAAGTTTTGGGAGTCGAGAAAACCCCCCAAATGACAATAACACCCTTCAACAAAAGACTGTACGTTCGTAAACAGATGTGGTGTCAGTTATCTTCAGACGTAAGGGCATTTTGGGAAGTGGAAAAAGAAGCTCCTGCAGGTCTCTCCTGACCTGGTGGTGCGTTCATCGTGTCTCATTAGAACCCGAATATCAAAGTATGCCCTCGTTTTCCGTGCCACCCCCGCTGTCGTCATTAACGTAACGTACACCAGTAGATGCAAATCCAAATCAACCTCAACCGTCCCGGTCACTACTACGACCGGAGCCTAACCGCACACGGCGGACGTCAGCAAAGAAAAAGAAGCTGAAGCGAGATCAACTAAATTCAGATCCATCCATGACAGTAACGGGAGCGGTTCATGCTCCGGTGACCGGAAATGAACTAGTATAATAGATATGAATTCAGAAGGAATTATTACCTTGCGGTAAGTGGTGCCGTCTTCTTCGACGGTCCAACCGGCTTCGTTGCAGAGAGCTTTGAGGACCTCGTTGTTGTCGCAGTGCTTGGGGAGCTTGTAGTTGCCGTACATACGGAGGCCGGAGTAGATCTTCGCGGCGATGGCGCGGCGCCTCCGCTCCCTCTTCTTGTTGTTCTCCCTCTCCTTCCACGTAGGCATTCTCGTCCCTGTCGTCATCATTAATCAGCGATCCGGACGGAGAATCAACCCGGCCGGCGAGGAGGTTGGCGGTTTTCTTGTGCGGAGTTTTAATAGGGAGGAGAGGAAGAAGTGAAGGGGAGTTTTGGACAAGGGGAGCTAAATACAAGTGGTGTGTGAGAATGGGCTTGGTTGGTTAAAAAACTACGAAAGTGCCACTGCTTTATTTTATGGCTCTGACTCCGGAATCACGGGGCTTAACACGTGTTTAGGCTTTTTAAAAAGGGAGAGGGGGTGCGAGTGGCCTCGTGGCCTTCGACTTTCGTGGTAGCTTACGGGAACGACGTCGTTTAGGTGTTTTGACATTATTGGTTCTTCATTCGTGTTTCTATTTCGGAATGATTATTTTGGCCAACAAGGAGGCAAGTTGATTAGGGGTAGAATGGGGATATACAAGGTGGGATGGGATTATGATTAGCGTTTGTAATAATGGTATCGTGGACCATCGAAATTCAAACGGTCGTATTCAGGTCGACTGACCTGCCTTGGCTAGTTTTGATGATCTACCTCGAGTCCTAACTCCTAATCTTTTTCCGTCAAGCTAGTTTTAGTAATTGACTAGGCTTCCAGGTTCAACTAATTCAAGAAGTGAGTGACTAGATTGACATTGAACTTATTTGAGGGTTTACGT
The DNA here is from genome assembly GCF_000184155.1 of Fragaria vesca subsp. vesca. Classification (NCBI taxonomy): domain Eukaryota; kingdom Viridiplantae; phylum Streptophyta; class Magnoliopsida; order Rosales; family Rosaceae; genus Fragaria; species Fragaria vesca. The sequence continues at coordinate 143,687 of NW_004443406.1, forward strand.
TTTTACGAATGATAGTGTGTTTTGATTTCAAGTTCAACGATAATAATATGTTAACGATTATCGTACTTTATACATATACACATTATAATCTTATAACTTTTTATTCGAAAAGAGTAATCAAGCACGGAACACTTTTTATACTACTTTCTCATATGGAGTAAAAATTAGGATGGTTCTACTCATCAATCACAACAAAGAAATAAAATAGACTTTTATATAATCAAATTCATAACATCTCTTGTATTGCATATGAATATACGTAACATCGCCTCAATTCGACCGTTTTGGCGTTCTCCAAAGGTGTGATTGGTGCTATATATGGACGGACCTAACCCTATACGTGGAGTTGAAGAAGTATTATGGCTAATTAAATACAAAAGAGGTTAATGATGGTGCTTTAGGGTTAGAATTGCTAATACGAGCAACTAGTGTAGCTTAGCTTAGGACGGTCATGACTCATGCGTGTATAATCAGAAAGTCAAAGAAAACATGAGTAGGACAGAGATTGCGACGGGATGGGACGGATGGGTGGGCAACGGCGCGGCGGGGCCGGGTTGCTTGCCGGCGTGCGGTGGCTACGATACAACGGAGATATGGTGCTGCTTTTTTTTGTCTTTTGTCAGTGAGCCGATGACATGTGTGAGCTCAGAGACAGAGAGAGAGAGAGAGAGAGAGAGAGATAGAGATAGTTGTTTGTTGGTGGTGCAGTGTGATATGATAGCTTGATGCTTGTTCACCAGAGAAAGAAAACAAATTAAGGGTCCGATCTCCACCTTTCACGTGACCCATATATGTCTGTGTTATGATCCGTATATATATGAGGGACTGACATGCTCGATGTGCAGGACTGCAGGTGGTTCATGAGCTTTTTGTGGTAGGATCGGAGCCAGCTGGGAGTTTGTACGGGCCCGCCGTAGCGCCACCTTGCCATCTCTCGTGGATGGTCCGGCTCAACCTCCTCCCATCATATGCTTTGTCGATCTGTGGCTGATTTAGTGGCCGAGCCACATTGTCACCTGGTTCTACTGTTCGATTCACCAGACTCTCCGATACTACGTTCGACACGATGGACCGATGGATTATTCTACACTCTAGCCTCTAGGAGTCTAGGGTATGTAAGATAATTTCACTAATCATGATTCATGGGCGCCGATGAAGAGTATTTTTTTTTTTTACGTGGGTTGTTTGTTATTTGTTGAAACTAAGAATAAAGAATGAACCCGAATTTTACTAATACATGAAAGTAAACGAAAATGTAAAACAATCCGTTACAATAAATTTACATCTTTGTCATACTCCTTAATGTAATTCAATCATTTAATGATGAATTGTATTAAGAAAAATTAATAAATGATTAGGACTAACACGGATTACTAAAGATAACTACGTACATGTTCAACTTCAACTTACTCAAGATTTGTCTTTTGATTCTCTTATCTTGTATGACAATATATGACAGCCCTCTTTAAATTTGTAATCTAACAACATCATTAACTAAAATCGTGACACTTGAAACATTTTAAACTTATTTTAACCAAACGTGCATCTAAAGCATAAATTAAGATTTGATTTGGTTTATACTTTAGTTTAGTATTAGTGTAATCCATCCTAGGTCTTAGCTGATTAATAGATTGGAAAGCAGCAAGCAACCTGCATACTGTAGTTTGGCAGCTAGCTATTTGTACCATTGAAGATAAGATTAAGAAATAAGCAAAAACCAAGGACAGGGTCCTACACGTCCAGAAATTCAACCACCTACACGTGCGCCGCGGACTCCACGACCGTATCCAAAACCCGATTGGAACCCACGCCCTCGGGTCCGCCACACCTTCCTTGTTTGGGGTCAGGTCTGAGAATGAGAGAGGCTTTTCGCGCCTTATTTTTTTTCTTTTTGTTTATTTTTGTGTTTCCCCGTGGTGCGTGGCACCGATTGGGGGGTTTAGAAAAACTGGTTGTGGTGGGCCACCACCTTTAATCATCTCTGTCCGTCACATCGGCGGGGCCACGTGATGTCCGGCATGACCGCCACCCACGAGGCACTCTCAGGCCTGGCCTCGGTGAATCTGCCCTATAATGGGCTTTCATGGGCCTCTGGTTGCAATGTTATGGGCTGAGTAGGCTAACACTGGACAAACCCAATCACAACTCCGGTGGTGCAGACATTCAAAGGTCGTATTATTGACCGGACGGGATACGGAAAATGATATTCATCGGCGGAAATTAATACCAAGTTGTTTTCATACTAATGCATAGTCAGATGGCAAATCCTCTCTTCGCAGACGAGTTTGCCGATCGATACCTAGACCTACCTGGTATCGATGGTTTGTTCTTTAGCAAGATCTTGCTATGAGTCTTAGGATCCCAATATTATGTGCTCTTCTCCCATTACCTTGTCCAAAGTTGACAAATAGTTTAAGTTTCAGAATTCAAAGGTCGCATTTTCAAATCTTGTGCGATATTTTTCATGGTGATCTAGGGGAATAATCTTTTTGTACTTATCTTAACCAAAACGTGTGGTGGTGTAACGGGCTGATCAGAAGCCATGTGTACGGCTGACGTTGGGAGATGCATGCCTTTCCCTTCTAATCAATTCACTAAATTAGTGACAAATCCCTTGATTATGAGGCCACCCCACCCAAGCACACACGTCAGTCCCACACTTTTCTAAGCACACAAATATGAAATATCAAAGTTGTTAATTATGACATAAGATAATGGATCAGGTCTTTCCCAACCTTTCCCAAATCCAACATAAGCAATCAGAAAATATAAATGCTCAAGATAATGCTAAACAAAAACCATCAAATTAACCTAGATTTTCTTTTTTCCCGACCAAATTGTGCAGCAAATTAACCTATTGTGAAATAGTAAATGATAAAGTAGTAAGTTAGAATGCAATTGACTAAGAGAAGAAAACGTCGTCTCACATTTTACAGTGCGTGTCTGTTTTGGGTGTTGAGGTGAAAGAGTAGTCAAGTAGATCGTTAAAACGAATCAAAAGTTAAAAGAACATAGAACACGGTTGCTCGTGACATGTGCAACCACCAATTGTATCACAACAACTTACAAGTTAACTTCTTAACTAACACACGATTAAAATCGTTTTTTTACATATCACTTATCTTTTTGAGTGATAAGTCGAGCGTGTTATATAACACGTGGCCACACCACGAGTTCCTCGTGATGCTAAATTCATACTAATTAATCCGGTGTGGGAATCTAAACTAATAACAACGAAAATATAATGACAGAACGACTTCCTACTTCAATCATTCATTTATTCATTTCCTTTCAGATAACATTTATTTCTATTTTCGTACAATAAAAAGGTTAGAATAAAACGAATCCACAGAAAAAAATTCTTACGCGTTTCGAGAAGGAAGGAAGCCCCTTTCGAGAAGCACGACCGAAACGAATCGTTTTCGGGATTTGGGAGTCGACCGCAGTAGCCTTCTTCTCTGCAACTTCGTTAGTTAAGTTTCCAATTTTCTCGTTACTTCTTCTCCAAGCTTGTTTCTGGAAATGTAGTGACGTTCAAAATCTATGAAACTGTTTGCAACCATTTAGTCAAATCTCCTCTCTCCAATTTCTTCAACAAACAAACAAAAAAGATGCGAGTATTGGGTGGTTTTTTCTGGGCATAAAATCGCGGTAACTGAACCAACCTACTGTGTCTGAAGCTTCCTTTATTTCTTTGTCCTCGCATTTCCTTCCTTCCACATATTCCCTAAGATTTTTGGGTTTCCTGGATTCGCAATCCCATTCCTTTTTTTTACTGATTTGGCCATTTGGGCGTTGCTATGTGATTGTCATCCAAAGTGGAACCATTTGGAGTTGAACTGGTGAGTGAAGATTAAATTGTTGGATTTTGGAGTATTGACACATTGCTTACTTGGTTTTGGATCGAATTTTGGGGTTTTGTGTAATTGTTCCTGGAATTTTGGAGCTTTTGAGGAGTGATTGATACATTGCTTTAGTGGGTTTTGGATTTGGGGTTGTTGGGTTGGTGAGTTTGGATGGATGAAGTTCAAGGCATTACTGGATCTTTACCTCCTTTTCTTTCCAAGACGTACGAAATGGTGGATGATTCGTCCACTGATTCAATTGTGTCTTGGAGTGCTGGTGATAAAAGCTTCATTGTGTGGAACCCTCCAGAGTTTGCCAGAGATTTGCTGCCCAAGTATTTTAAGCACAACAACTTCTCTAGCTTCATTAGGCAGCTCAACACATATGTAAGTTCGTTCCCCACTTCAGTTCATATCATGTGTGCTCTGCTGTGTTCTTTTACATTGGTATAACGCTTTGTTTGCTTATATGTAGTTTTAGCTTGCTAATTTGATTTTGAATTTTGCTACAATAGGGTTTTCGAAAGATTGATCCGGAACAATGGGAATTTGCGAATGATGATTTTGTTAGAGGCCAGCCGCAGCTTATGAAGAGCATCCATAGACGAAAGCCGGTGCATAGTCATTCTTTGCCGAACCTGCAGGTACAAGAACAAGGGAGTTCATCGTTATCCGAAGCCGAAAGAAAGAGTATGAAGGATGAAATTGAGAGGCTTAACCATGAAAAAGAATGCCTTGCAGTGGAGTTACAGAGACATGAGCAGGAAAGGCAGGGAATGGAGTTGCAAATGCAGTTCTTGAAGGACCGCTTGCAACATATGCAAGAGCAGCAGCAATCCATGGTGGCATTTGTGGCCCGAGTTTTGCAGAGACCGGAGCTTGCCTCAAATCCTGTACCGCAGTTTGAACTCCGTGACCGAAAGAGGAGGTTTTCAAGTGTCGATTGGGCCTATGATAATGTCAGCATTGGGAATGGTCAGATGGGGAGTTGGCAAAATGTGACTAGAGAAAATATGGAGATGGGAAAGGTACTGGAGTTGGAGTCATTCCTGACATTTTGGGAAGATACTATTCGTGAAGTTGGCCAGACTCAACTTCATGCTAGTACTAACTTGGAGTTGGCTGAATCTACGAGCTGTGGCGAAAGCCCAGCTGTATCCTGCATGCAACGTAGTGTTGGCCATCAATATAAATTGCCAGCAATTGATATGAATTCGGAGCCTGCTGCAGCTGTTTCGCCTGTGCTTGCTGAAAGTGTTTCTCCTGTACCTGCTGGGAGTGTTTCTGCCGAGCCTGCTAGAAGTGTTTCTCCCGAACCGGCTAGAAGCGTTTCTCCCGAGCCTGCTAGAAGTGTTTCTCTTGAGCCTGCTAGAAGCGTTTCTCTTGAGCCGGCTATAAGCGTTTCTCTTGAGCCTGCTAGAAGCGTTTCTCTTGAGCCTGCTAGAAGCGTTTCTCTTGAGCCTGCTAGAAGCGTTTCTCTTGAGCCTGCTAGAAGTGTTTCTTTTGAGCCTGCTAGAAGTGTTTCTTTTGAGCTTGATGCCTCAAAACAAACCTCAAAAGAACAAACAGCAAAACTTTCTGGTGCTGGTGTCAATGACATGTTTTGGGAACAGTTCTTGACAGAGAATCCCGGTTCAACTGACTCGCAGGAAGTACAGTTGGAAAGAAAGGATTCTGATGGTAGGGGGAACGAATTTAGTGCCAGTGAGCATGGCAAGTCGTGGTGGAGTATGAGGAATGTAAATAACCTTACAGAACAGATGGGTCATCTTAGTTCAGTAGAGAACACATGATGCTGTTTGTTTTTTCTATGATTGTGCTTCCCCGGTAGGTTACATCTTACATTTTAGGTATGATGTTATTTTCTATTTAGTACACATATACATACATATATATACATCTACTGTGTTTGTACATGTATATACATCTACTGTGTTTGAGTTCATTCTAGCTTTAGTTCAGTTGAGTATTATCTTACTATATGCTAATTGCTAGTCTTATACCTTCGAAATCAAATAGTAACATTATAACTTCTGTCCAAATTCTACATACCTTTTCTTTCAATCTCATATCATTATGAGGGGCATAAATGTTTCTCAAAATTTCTTGCATTTGTCTACACACTAACGGTGTTTCAGAATTATTTCAAATACTTTTCCACCTACAAAATAATGTTATTCTATCTGTTTTAGATATGCCTCCCTTCATTGGCTAGTGAAGATGGTAAATGGTTGCTTTGGAGTTCAATACAATCTCAATTTTGGCGTATACCTTCTCTGCTTCTCTGGTATTTCTATACAGTTGACTGCATGTTCTTTCAGCATATAGGTAAAGCCAGAATTGTCTAGAGAAACCTAAACAGTGTTGGTTATTTGGTAGTTTCACTTTTCAACTTCAAATTTAGGGGCGGATACTGGATTCTGTTGCAACTGTGAATTTTAGTTTGTTTATGACATTCACACATTTTCAAGCAATAGATCAAAGCTAGAATTGCAGCTAGAAATCTAACAGTAATAATTATCTATTCAGAACATGATCATAAGTTTGTCTACCACTAACCAAAAAGAAATCAGTCATTGCAACATTGATCATTCTGTAATTCACTACCAAAATAGGTTTGATTCAAATCAAACCACACCTGCCGGAATACCTTGATGATGAGATCATGGTATTCATCAGAATTCAGTGTCAGGTAACAAGCTAAGAGCTCTTCAAGATCATCTGGCCGAGTTAGCTTCTTCTCCACAATCATCTCAACCATGGAATCTCTGAAGTCCTGTTGTGGGTCGAATGAGCACTTCACCACTGCAAAGCTATCCAAGCCTGTTCTCACCTGCTGCACCTTTCTCTCCTTTGCTGCCTTTTTTGCTTTCGCCATGTCTTGGAGAGCTTTGATTTTGCAGATTTCAACTCTTGATGCTGTTCTTGGAGAGCAAACTCTGACTTTGTTACTCCGCTTTGGTCTTGATTTCCTCTGCAAGTCTCTGCTTATGTAGACAGATTTCCTGTGTTTCTCACTCTTTGCCATCACCTCTTGTATCTTCATTTCCTTCAACTTCTGCCAATCTGAAGTCGGCTTTTCTTCAGAAACTTCTTCTTCAATTGTTTTCAGATTTGAAGAAGCATATCGATATTTCCTTGCACCAGAAGTTAATCCATGCTTGTTACTATCCTTCTCCTTTGTCAAAATTATTCTTGCTGCTAACATTTCCAACACATCATCCTCTTCTCCTGTTTTGCTTGATCTCTCTTCTGGTTCCTCTGCTTCTCCTTTTAATTCTAACCTCTTCTTCCCTGTAACTCCTTCATTT
>NW_004443406.1:151482-154783 GCF_000184155.1 Fragaria vesca subsp. vesca
GAATTGTGTTGGATAGGCTGACCAGAAAGTTGGAGGAACCAAACTTGATGATTTGCTAATATTTTGGTGGGGGGTGTTATTGCAGATATCTAAATTTATTTGGATCTAGCGGTTTTTGCAGAAGCCCAATACAGCATGCAAATGAACTTAGTCACCAACCAAAGGGAAAATTTTGGTCAGGGTTTATTGTAGGTATCTACTTTCTTGTACAAAATGTGAATATGACATTAGAAAGGGGATTTCTGTAGAAGGGTTTTGGATTATTTAATCAACACTAATAAGTATATTCTTAGTTGAGACATTTCAAAAGTTTAGAATGTAATATTGTGGTTAAGATATATCTCCAAAAGCTTGTTTATGAAGAAAGGTACCAATCTAGCATTTCCAGTTGGTAGGTGGCAGTAGCAATGGTTTCAGAGGTAGAAGGGTGTTCATTTTCAAGTTCATTCCAAGGTTTGGTCTATAAGGGCCAGAACCATGTTACCGGATGGTGCTCTTTCCTCCATATCATTCATATCTGGGGCAACTTGTGCACCAGTAGTGATAGGTAACAAGTAATTCAAATTGGCCAAATGCTTTAGCCTGAGGTTGTTGGTGTGGAACCAAATTGAAGTTGAGTATACAACACATATTCTTTGGTTTGGAACAATGAGACTCTAAGAGAATGAATTGCTTGTCATTTTCCAGAACAAGCCATGCAAGTAAATGAATTGGATTTTTCTCCTTTTACTAATTTACAATGAAGTCTTGTATGTCTGCTTATGGCTAACTAGTCAGTTGCAACATTCTTAAATGAGATTTATGATGGTCGTTTACTTTGTTGCTTCAAATGGGATATTCAGAACTAAATCTACTATAGTTTCTCCTTTCTGTGCTTTCTTTTTGATGGCGTGGGGTGAAAAATTTGTTTGTCCCTTTCTTTTCTGATGGGAAAATCATTCTGGTGGAAGTGTCAGTTCTAGCCTTGTATGAAACAGAATGTGCACCAAACTGGCTGATGAAATTTAACAAGAATGAGTATGCTCCTAATAATCAGCTTATTAAAACAAAGCATATGATAAGAATCGGATTCTCAGTTCTTGAAACTCATAGTCGGAAAGAACCCAGACATAGAACACAACGTTAATTTCCGGAATCTAAAATCTTCTTCCTCCAAGCGAAACCAATCTGGGTTTCCAACAAAATTTAAGAATTAGGGGCTGCAAATCGATCTGGGTATTCAACAAACTTTAAGATTTTGGGACTGAGAGGAGAAGAAGAGACGATGGAGGAGAGAGATATGACGTCTAGGTGTCTTCTTTTCCATACTAATTGACTTAATTGCCATTTGAAAATGATTAAAAAGAAATATAAAACAATAGTTTTCTTTTAATTTAGCCTCATTGTTTCTTATCCATTGGATTTAAATGAGCCTAATCTAACGATAGTTAAGCAAATGTTCTATTGTCAAGCTAGTGATGTTCCATAGTCAAGCTAGTGACCGTGTGAACAGGACTGAAGAGTGAGTATGCTCCATGCAACAGAAAGCAACAATCCTAACAATGAAGTAATAACCAAATAAAAGACAGAACCATTTCCATAATACTTCTGTTCATCATTTCTCCACCCCTAGGTAGATAATGCACATCTTAAACTTCATCAATGGTCTTGTTGTTCTTTTTCTGGGGCAGCTTTTGTTTGAAGGGGTTGTGAATCACAAGAGTGAGTACATATCTGCAGTTGGTGATCCAGAAATGAGAAGAGACAGTCTTCGGGTTGCGATAGAGTCATGGAATCAGTGCAATGAGGTTGGACAAGACAATCCTCAGACAGGTAGCCCAAGAGCTGCTGATTGCTTTGACATATACAAAGTTTATTCTCCACAGACAAACAGTAGGCTCCCTATCCTTCTCTACTTATTTGTGAATTTACATGATGCATGATGAACAAAATTATTTTCCATGCACAGTCATGCCTTGTTAAGTAAATTTGTTTATGGAAACTTCTTCTTTGGCTTTTAGATGTCCAAGTGCATGTTTTATATTAGCTTTGCCTTGTAGAAGTGATAAATTTTATTTCAGGTGATGACAGTTGCTCTATCTGCAATGAGATTCCCTATGTATTAGTCCACAGAGTTACAGATGCAGACAACAAGTTAAGGACAGGAGAGCCGTTTCTTGGTCTACAACCGAAGTCTCAGTTTGATGTAGACCTTTACGCAGAGGATAAGGAACTCTATTTGGGATCTAAATGTGAAGTTGATGACACCCCCAATCCATGGCAGTTTTGGATGATCATGCTCAAGAGTGGCAACATGGACACTAACGCTGCCAAATGCCCTAAAAATGGCCACAAAGTTGGACCATTTAGGCCTGACTACAATGCCTTTCCTTGTTTCGGAGAGGGCTGCATGAATCAGCCATATATATACCATGACTATACCAAGTTGCAATGGCCTGATATAACTACTCTAAAGGGAAGGTTTTTCGGGTCGTGGGACTCAAATTGGGATATGAGTAGAGGAATGGTGGAGAACACTTCTTACTATTCTGTTACTTGGGAAAAGAAAATTGGAGAAGGAAGTTGGGTTTTCCACCATGTCTTGAGGACTTCAGCAAAGTATCCATGGCTGATGCTTTACTTGAGATCAGATGCCACACATGGATTTTCTGGTGGCTACCATTACTCTACAAGAGGGATGTCCAAAATTGTAAGTTACCTATTTCCTTGTACTTAAATGTGTCCAATGGATACTGTAACCACTTGGTATTTTCTTTCATTTTGCATAGTTTCTTGGAAAAAAGGAGTTTGAAAACAAGGTATGTATATAACTAAGCAGACCTCTATAAAATGTTCTCGGCCAAAATTTAGCAATTGCCTCCTGAACTCTAACCGGTTGTCTTCTGTGAGTTACATGTTCAGTTAACAAGACATGCGCAATAGAAAACTAGTCCTAGTTCAGGGAGGAACACTAAACTTTAGTCACTTTCGAATGGCACATACATGTATATATCTTTTAGAAGTTCTCATTGAAAGCAAACCATTCTTGTGTACGTATTCATACAACTGTCGTTGGTTTGCTCAAGATTGAATTCACCATAATATGCAGATTCCAGAATCACCAAATTTTAAAGTGAGGTTCACCTTGAATGTGATCAAGGGAGGGGGTCCTAGCAGCCAGTTCTACCTAATGGACATGGGGAGCTGTTGGAAGAACAATGGGCAGCCTTGTGATGGCAATGTGACTTCAGATGTCACCAGATACAGTGAAATGATCATAAATCCACAAGCATCTGCATGGTGCAAGCCAGAAAAATTCGAT
>NW_004443406.1:154807-157791 GCF_000184155.1 Fragaria vesca subsp. vesca
AGGACTTGGGAGCTTGATGTTGGGAGGTTATCACAATCACTTTACTTTTACCAGGTTTGATACTTTTCTCTTTTTTTTTGGTCTGAAGGTTTGATACTTATTGTGATGAAAAACTGAAGTTTGATCCAAATGGTTAAAATGTGAACTAACAGAACTAGTGGTTAATTTGCAGGATCCAGGAACTAGACCAGCTAGAAGGCAATGGACGTCTATCGATTTGGGGACTGAAATTTTCAAAGATCCTGATCAAGTTGCTGAGTGGACTGTTAGTGACTTCGACATACTTGTGCTTGATCAATGAATGGAGACAAAGACACACTAACTAGTTAGCTTTACTGCTTGAGCTTCAAACAATCTGCTTGAGTTTTAGACAGAATCAACCACCAGTCTTTTTTTACTATCAAATTTTGGATATTTCAGCAACATAAACATACACAACATTTAGCTTTCTTGAGACTTGAAAGTTTATGGCAAGAATACATATATGGCTTTTGCTTATTACTTGTTTTGGTTTCAGATGGACTTTCTCATTTAGGTTCTGTTTGATGCCTTCTCATTTTCACAGGAATAGCAGTCAAAATTTCTTTCCCAGTTTCCCTCTATTATCTATGTTATTGAAACAGAAGTGTCTATAAGTTCATTCACTTCATTGTTACATTATGCAGGAAGTTTACATTAATTGATTAGACAAAACAACCAGTGATTATAGATTCATACCCAAATTTTATGAAAAGGTGACTGTTTAAGACTTCTATTTAAGTTCTGAAGTATTTCAAATAGAACTAAATGGTCCTTAAATTGGAAAATGTTGTCGTCCTCCTCTTACTTTGTTGTTAACTCCATATAATTGAAATTCTATACGAGCACATGGATCAATATGTTAAGAGGGTAATTTGTAATCTTATATTTCTAAGCTTGGCAGTTTGTGTAGAAAGTGATTATCCTTGATAAACTCATTACAAGAATACAAGTTATACAGCAGCAAGTTTGCTGCTGTTACACAAAGAGATCAATCGCAATTACTGCAAATCAGAAACTGATATGCATTTACAACAATATACAGCTAATCTAAAACTAATGCTAAGATTATGACTAGATTGCCGAAGATTCTTCAATGCACCAAGGTATAAGAACCAACTGTCATTATCCAATCACAACCCTTCATTTTATTTAGTCATCAAAATGGAACAAACACCTATACTAACTCCGTTAAACTGATTCAAACCTAAATAGAATTTATTGTTGCCGGAAAATGAGGTCGGTCCGAGTCGCCGGTACTCCCGCTGCCTTGTGAAGCACTGTTGCTTCCATCGCCGCTGGAAAACGAAAGGTCGGCCCTTGTTTTGGATGCGGCAGTTGTCGAAAGATGAGCTCTGGCGGCCATGATTCGATCTCAATCTAGTGGCGGGTTTGAAAAGGCAATGGAACTATGGAAGCAATGGGAACCCAAGAAATGAAAATTGGGGAATGTGAAGTTCGAAGAGGAGGAAGAAGAATCTGTAAGTATGTTCGAACAGCAAGCAAGGATTAAAGATGGCATCATGCATGAAGAGTAGATGATGGGTCATGTATTGGAATGATAATCTGATGGGATATAAAGCATATTGGTTAATCGGTCTGGTTGGGTGAGATAGAATTAGTTGATTGATGGAGACTGATAAGGAGATGAGAAAGCATAATCAAAGATTGAAGATCTGGTCTTTCACGGCCTGCCAACAATTCTGGGAAAAATTGAAATTGAATGTGAGACGGGGATTTTGTGTCTTTTGACTAACCACAGACCAGTTAACTTTAACGGTGCACGTGATTAGCACATGACTGGTTCTGAAGCCACTCTGCTAGATTGCAGCCAATGTCTGATTCTCTCTAACAGTTTGTCATCGCTAAAGTTCTCTAAACTGTAGAATTTTGTGATGTCATCAAGACAAAAAGAGCAAGCACAGTATCCTCCATTATAATCCTTCATGTATTGTTGTATCTAAAGCTGCAAATTTCCTTCACAAAACTAGTCTCTTACCTACTGTATTTCTGCTATACCAAACCGAATATCATTATGAAATACACTAGATCTATAAACAAGTTCAATTTATTTGTGACACAAAGAACCATAAACCAAGATGCAACAGAGGATTCACCACATTAATTGAAGAAGCCTATTAGTTCTAAGGAGCATTCAATGTTGATCTTTGAGCTTCCACACCTTGGAGTTATGGAGCCTTTATTTATTATCTTTATTTTCAAGTCTTAATAAGTAGTTAACCACTGCAAAGTAGTCTAGTGGTTCTTGCCTAGTTGAGTATGCTTCCTCACCTAGGTTCGAATCACGATACTGTCAAAAGTGGCCAGGGGAGGGGTGCAATGCCCTGCTGGCTAATTGTTTCTAAACTCTTATCTCTTAGGTGATGCCTTGCTGGCTAATTGTTTCTCTTAGGTGAATTTCTAGATTGGATAGTTTTGCTCTTATCTTCTTGGTGGATTTCTTGGAGTGGCGAGCGTATCTATCCTAGAGACGTGCTCCTCGCAGCCGTCTTTATTTTAGTCTTTCACTGCAGCAAATCCCGGTATCAGTTTTTGGTATTAGAGTAAAATCGATTGCTCCATTTTGAGATGGCTGGGCATGTCTTGGAGAGCTTTGATTTTGCAGATTTCGACTCTTGATGCTGTTCTTGGAGAGCAAACTCTGACTTTGTTACTCCGCTTTGGTCTTGATTTCCTCTGCAAGTCTGCTTATGTAGACAGATTTCCTGTGTTTCTCACTCTTTGCCATCACCTCTTGTATCTTCATTTCCTTCAACTTCGGCCAATCTGAAGTCGGCTTTTCTTCAGAAACTTCTTCTTCAATTGTTTTCAGATTTGAAGAAGCATATCGATATTTCCTTGCACCAGAAGTTAATCCATGCTTAATACTATCCTTCTCCTTTGTCAAAATTATTCTTGCTGCTAACATTTCCAACACATCATCCTCTTCTCCTGTTTTGCTTGAT
>NW_004443407.1:0-1318 GCF_000184155.1 Fragaria vesca subsp. vesca
TTTTAATGACGTCTATTTGTACTATTGTTTGTTTTATAGGGTAATGGCGCCATCCAAGAAGTCTACACCAAGGAAGTCAAAGAAGGCTGCATCAAACAGGACAGCTGGTTCAGCTTCAGCTACCATATCCACTGCATCGAAAAGGAAGAAATCTAAAAATCATGAGGAGGAATCAGAAAAGAGCCTGAAGCTATTGAAGCGTAATTGTGTGACAATGAAGAGGATTTCAAGAAGTAGAAGCTTAAAACAGAAGAGAGTGGTTCAGTTCAACCGAACAGGGACTCCATATGGGAAGGCGGCGACAGAGATGAAATCATATATTGGTGTCTTAGCCCGCCGGAAGATTCCCATAGTGAGGACTACTTGGAGAACTGCCAGCAAATAAGTGCCTGGAGGGGTTACTGCTGAGGAAAAAGAAAAAATCTGGGAACGTGTGCTGGTATTTGAATTCTTTAGATAAACGTTATAGGCTTTTGAACTTTTGTTTGTCTTCCTACACTTAAATGATATGTTTTTACACACAGGGAGCATTTGTTATTGGAAATGAAAGCAAAAGAGTTGTAATGCAATCAGCTGCTGCAAGATGGAGAGAATTCAAGTCTCGTCTGACAAAAGTATACATTGTGCCTTACTTGGATAAACCAGAAATGCTGAAGTATCCTCTACAAGACTACAAGTTCATCAATGCAGATCATTGGACGCAATTTGTGACTGAGCGGACTAAGCCGGCATTTCTTGTAAGTAGTTAAGCGAACAGTGTTATTAATTACTAATCAAGTGTTTTATTACCAGGGTCCCTCATCAGTGCATATGTTTACTTGATCAGGAATTGCATAAGACTTAACAGGCACGCCGCAGGATGAACAAGTATCCCCACCGACTGTCCCGCAAAGGCTACGTTGGGCTGGTGGCAGAGTTGAAGGCAAAAGCCGAGCCGGCACAAGCCGAGCCGGTAAGTCTAGCATATTTGTTTATATTATGTAAAATGAAATGGTTGATCTGAATGCTAGGAGCAAATTTAATTATGACGTTTTGGTAACAAGTGCTTATAAATGCCAGGAAGAGGCTTCAACAATAACGGATGAAGATGAGCTGTACGACAGGTGTGAGACATGGATTGCTGCACGTGTTACAAAGGAGGGCAAATTTGCAGATGAAGAAACACAGAAGAAGGCTGAAGAGATAGTGAGTGCATGCATTTTACTAAAGTTCATTGTGGACAAATTTCAATTGTCATGCTAAATTTAATGAAGTTTGCAGCAACACATTTTAATTGTGATGCTAAATTTAATTTTGTGAATAGATTGAGTTGAAGGAG
>NW_004443407.1:10418-20960 GCF_000184155.1 Fragaria vesca subsp. vesca
TATTTCTTATTTGGTTTATTTAGGTTTTCATATAGAGAGTCCACACGTATATACACTCGTGCTTTTTCCGCCATACTGAGGTACAATTCCATTATGGTGTGACGTGAGCGTTAGACGCAAGCGTAGTAGCCTTATATGAATTTCTATTTTCTAATTTGTTCTTAGAATTCATAAAAGGAGTCTGACGAGTGTAAATACATACACTTATATATGTTTATATATAATTTAGCCTGAGAGGCTGTATTTTTTTAAGTTGTGGAGACTTAAGTTGTGGAGACTAGCCGGTGCTGGTCGTGAAGTTGCCAGTTTTTGAGTTGAGCGCTTTTGAGCGATTGCATGCAGTAAATTTTCTTTGGAAATTAAATTGGGGAAGCATAAAGAAATATTTTTATTTAATTTATTTTTGTCCACTCACTCTAACTGTTCCACATGTTTTCTGTCACACCCCAATTTTTGAAAGATAAATTTCAAAAATTTTAGCATGATATATCCTAAAATATTAATATCCCAAAACCTGTTTTTAACAAAAAATCAAGGAAAATAAACTCAATGCGTAATGTAAATTTACACACAACTCCAAATTGAGTTAAATATTATATTTCCTTGTTTACATAACTTGAGAACAAGAAAGGGAACGCTCACATGAGTTTAATAATTCCTATCCCAATGTATATAAAACGAATATACAAAGACACACCAAAAACCCAACAAAAACCCTGCCACTACGCCTCCATCTCAACCCTGCTGATCCTCACCTGCAGGTCTAACCCCTACACCAAGAAATGGTGCACCGGGTTGTAAACAACAAACCCGGTAAGCTAAAAAGCTCGTATGAGTAAACTAAAAAACAACACAACATTTATCACATCCAATATTCACAAGAGAGATTGGATCAATAATTAAAAACCACACATCAAACACATTACCCAAGAAATGTACCCATGAGTCCCAGATATTTAATAAAATACCTCTCATGACCTAAAACAACACTATGTGTACCCATGGGTCCTAGATACCATACAGTATCTCCCATGACCTACACTGACAGACGGACTAGAGCTCTATTCCTAACCGCAACCAATCACCCGGCCAAAGGCTTGGAACCCGGTTTGACTGTCTAATATCAAACATAAAAATGATAAATAGCATCTTAACCGCAACCAATCACCCAAAAAAGGCTTGGAACCCGGTTTGGCTATTTATCCAACAATCATAATAATTTCACAACATTAACCTCACAACACATTATCACAATTATTATTGTCAACAACATGATATATCACACATTATTATTCTCAACATCACAAGAGATTTACTCACCTAAGTATCCAGCTGCAATTTCCACAACCAAATTTAGCAAGCGAAACACAACTTCACAACCACCTAAAAACACACGATTAAAACCTTAGTAACTAAAATACTATAGGTTAACACAATACCCTTAACTAACCCTTAATTCAAGAGATGACAACTTTCCAAAGTCGTCGAACTTAGAGACCCACAAAAGCTGCCTCTAATCCTCCATTCCTAACTCAAACCTCCAACAAACCTAAAATCACACTTAACGTTCTAGCATGCCAACATTTCTTAAAAACTAGCCACACTACCACTCAACAAGCTCACAGCAGTAAAGACTACCTAACCACAGGAAACTAGGGCTGCAACTCAACCGGAAGCGCCGCCACAGGCGGCGGCGAGTGGGCCTCACGCGCCACCCCAAATTTCCGAATTTGAGAAAACTCCCAACAGCAAAGTTGAAGCTTGAAGCAAGGAGAACAACTTTCATACCTGAGACTTCGACCAAAAAATGGCCGGAACCGGCCGGAAACCGCCCCGAACAGTGATCAGAAAATCAAAGGCAAAATCTGTAAAACCGGCCTCAAAACCTTAAAAACTTGCTTCAATCCATGCCTAAACACTACCAGGGGAAGGAGAGGATCAAGACTCACCTAAGGATGTACCCTGTCGCCGCCGTACACGGCAGCTCCGACCGTGGCGCAGCTGCCCACTTTCCGGCAACACAGCCCCGATTCCGGCGCGCCACACCGAGCAGCAGCTGCCCAGCCTTGAAGAGCACCCTTGTGGGAGTCGAACGGGACCGGTGGCGGTCCAAACGGTGGCCGGACGGCGGAGCTAGCTCCGACAGAAAATTTGTCCTCGGGGGAGCTCGGGAGAGGAAAAGAGGGGAAGGAAAAGAAGAGAGAAAAAAGAGTGAGGAGAGAGAGAGAGAGAGAGAGCTGCTTTTAGTGTTAGGGTTTCCAAAAATAACCCACACACATTTTGTCACATCCCGACCCTTATATTTTTACCTTATTTACTAGCGTGATTATAATAAGAATTTTACCGTCTCAATCATTGAGTTAATAGCTTAATTGGTCCCTAGAGGGGTTTCGGGGACGATTTTTGTGCTGAGGATTATTCGTAAGAGGAAAATACGACGACGGTAAAAATAGTAAATTTTAGCTAGTAAAATGTAATTTTATGCAGGTATTATTTTTCGGGGTGTTTAATTTTAGAATTGGGTAGTTTATAGGTGATGGACCGGTTTGGGGTGTGAGGCCCAAACCCATTCTCTTTTCCTCCCGATTTTCTCTCCTCTCCCGCTCCCGCACCCGAGCCCTCCCGCTGTCCGGAATTCCGACCGCCAGACCGCCGCCGTCCGGCCACCCCAGACCGCCGCACCGGTCCCAATCGATCGGTCTCCGACCCAGCTATCTTCCAGGACCGGTGACAGCCCCCTTAGCGCCGCCGTGAGAGAGCGGTGCCGCCCGAAAGGTTAGGCTGCCCCGAACTTCCGGTCGCCGGAACTCCCTCCTCCGGCCACCAATCCGGGCAAGCTTGGTACGGTTTTGTAGCCCTCCTCCCATGCAGCAACCCCTCCAATCAGCTCACTCCCTCTTGAGCTAGGTAAGGAGAAATGTGGAGTTGAAATTTCTAGGGCTTTTAAGTTGTTTTCGTTCGATTAGCCTAGTTAGGCTTGGAATTGGGTGATGTGTTGGTCATGAAAGTTGTAGAGCATGATGAGGTGATTATTCTGTCAAAATTTCATAGGTTTTGGAGGTTGCCGGAAATGGCCTCCGGCCGCCGCTGCCGGCGGAGCCGCCGCCGGCACCGCCGCCGGTTAGGAGATTTTTAGGGTTTTAAATGTGGAATATTAAGAGGAGTATATTGGTGTGATTTATGGAATTTTTGGATGAGATTTGGATAGGTTTGTGAATTTCCGAAGTTTGGTATTTTTGGCGGTTAATTAATGTAGAATCCGGCCGTAGGATTTAAGTCGTATTTTAGGGAGGTTGTATTTACGACTGTTGAGTATGATATTTAAGTTCGGATCGTTCCGATTTAAGAATATCGAAGTTAGGCAATGATGAGCGTATTTATGGCTCTCGGGTAATTTTGCCTATTTTGATTAAATATTGGATTATTGGTTGGGAAATTAATATTATATTTGGAACAGGACTTGAGAAGGCTCGAGCAGACGAGACCCCAGATCGACATCAGGCTTAGGCCTAATTTGTGAGTGGACTTTTCTTTGAAATAATATGCATGCTATGGTTCTTGATTGAACATTTCCTTTTGTTGGAATTTTGACGTCAATTAATTTTGACACTTTTATTTCTCTTAGAGAGTTACCGAAAATTGGATTTTCGGTGAATATAAATATGTATTTATGAGAGAGTATGTATAGAAAATGCTAGCTAGCCATATGTGTCTGTCCACCTTAATGGCGCAGCATATAGCCGCATTATGGTGTGACGTGAGCGTTGGACGTAAGCGTAGTAGCCCTATTTGAGTGTTTAATTCATATAAGGGGTATGGAAACATATTTATACACCCGTCTGTCCACGTTGATGGCGTAGTGTAGCCCCGCATTAAGGCGTGACGTGAGCGTTGGACGCGAGCGTAGTAGCCCTATATAGACCCATGAATTTATATAGGGAGTATGGACGAGTGTAAATACATACATATATTATAGAGTCTGAGAGGCTCGATATTTTATGAGATAAAAGTTTTATCGCTTGCGGCATGCATTCGATTTTTCCTTAGAAATTAATTTGGGGAAACATAAATATTTTATTTATTATTTATTTTGTGTCCACTCACTCTAACGTTGTTAAATGTTTTTCCCTGGGCCCTTCGTTTTAAATTGCCCAGTCTGCAGAGTTCGGGTTGGATCTAGTAGGAGGCGAGGCATAGTCACCCGCATTTCTGCCAGTTTTCGTCAGTAGGTTACCTGTTCAACCTACTCGTGTTTTCTTGCTTCCGCTAGTGTTTAGTAGCTCTGAATACTTTGGGATTATTGTATATTATGTGTAGAATTTCTGAAGGATAATTATGTGATGTTTGGAAGTGTTGAATTAAGAGTGTAATATGGAATTTTCGAGTTAGGGTTGTCCATCTGCAAGGGAGATTTTCTTAATCTTTTCAGTAAATTTTCTTTGGAGGTGGTCCCCGCACGACTTACTCCGGATTTCAGGGTGAAATTCAGGGTGGGTCGTGTCAGTTGGTATCAGAGCTATAGGTTTCCTTTTCCTGCTTCCTTGTCACTATCATATTTGCCTAAGTAGCACGAAGTGTCTATAGAGTGATGATCCAACCGCGGCGGATTCATTGGCATTTTATGCTTTTTATGCTATGTGTTATTTGGGTATATGTGATTGTTGTGTTAGTCTTGTTTATGGACTACTAAATTTCTTCTTCCTCAGGTACTATGCCTCAGGTACTAACCTCATAGTGTTAGGGTTTCCAAAAATAACCCACACACATTTTCCCACTTAAACACTTTCCACACCCGGAACCTAACTTCCTTTGACCACAACTTTCTCTCACAATTTCCGATTTAAGCGTGCCGCATGTCTACGAACTCGTATCGACAAGCTCTACAACTTTCACGAAGGAAGTTTTCGAAGATAACTTACGGAAAATAAAGTCAACTTTTGGCCTATTAAAAGTCAAGGCAACTTAAATAAACTCCCGAAACTTCAACTTCGCATAAACCCAAGAATTTTCCTGAATAATCCTTCATTAAATAAGGGAATAATACAAGGAAAACAATTATGAAATCTAGGGTATTACATTTTCCCCTGGGCCCTTCGTTTTAAATTGCCCAGTCTGCAGAGTTCAGGTTGGACCTAGTAGGAGACGAGGCATAGTTACCCGCTTTTCCGCCAGTTTTCATCAGTAGGTTACCTGTTTAACCTACTAGTGTTTTCTTGCTTCCGCTAGTGTCTAGTAGCTCTGAATACTTTGGGATTATTGTATATTATTTCGGTGGTGTGCTCGGTCGGTTGACTTTATGTTAAGAATTTCTGAAGGATAATATTTGCTTTTATTTAGCTGGATAATTGTGTGTTATATTTTTTGGACGTGCTGTAGTAAGAGTGTGAATTGGAAATTTTTCGGGTTAGGGTTGTCCATTTCCAAGGAAGGTTTTACCAATCTTTTCGGTAAATTTTCCTTGGAGGTGGTCCCCGCACGATTTACTCCTGGTTTCAGGGTGAAATTTCGGGGTGGGTCGTGTCAGTTGGTATCAGAGCTATAGGTTTCCTTTTCCTGCTTCCTTGTCACTATCATATTTGCCTAAGTAGCACGTAGTGTCTATAGAGTGATGATCCGACCGCAGCGGATTCATTGGCATTTTATGCTTTTGATGCTATGTGTTATTGGGTATGTGTGATTGTTGTGTTAGTCTTGTTTATGGACTACTAAATTTCTTCTTCCTCAAGTACTATGCCTCCTAGGCGCCCACGGCAACCCCGTGTGGCCACTTCGACCAATGCCGATGAGGGCAATGAGGTCAGAGGACTGGTTGATGATATTGGAAATATGCTGAGAGATGTCATGGATTGAGCTCCACGCCCTCCTGTTGTGAAAAGGAGAGAAGTTTTTGATGCTGGAGCCAGAGAGTTCAAGGGTGCCAAGGGACCTCTTGATGCTCACAATTGGGTGGAGAAGATGGAAAAGGCTTTTGCGAGCACTGAGTTGCCAGAAGAATGAAAGGTGAAGATAGCAGTGACTTTTCTAGATGATTCAGCACATCACTAGTGGTCGCTTGCCAGCAGGAATGTTGAGGATGTGTTGAATATGTCGTGGGAGCAGTTTAAGACTCTCTTCTTGGGGCAGTATTTCAATCATGCCCACCGTAGCAGAATTCAGTCGGATTTCCTGCATATGTCGAAGAGGGATGATGAGGGTATCTTAGAGTTCCAGGAAAGGTTCACTTCCCTGAGCTACCATGTGTCATATCTGGTTCCTGATGAGAGGACCAGGATTGAGATGTTCATTGGGGCACTTGGTGGAGTGTATGCGGACAAGATGACAGGGGTAATTTACTCGACTTTTGAGGATGCAGTTGGTGCAGCCATAGCCATTGAGTTTAGGGGGACATATGGTGTTCGGCCTTGTGATTACGGTGGCCCTAGTCAAGGTCCATCCAAGAAGGCTGCTTCATCATCCGCTTCTGGGTCTTCTGCTGGTAGTGGCAGTAGTGGGGGATCGAGCTCTGGTGCTCGAAACAGGACTAGAGGACGTTTCAGGAGACCTGCTCGGAGTCATTTGGGTAGGCAGCAGTCTAGGCAGTATGGTTCTGGTGGTAGTTTCCATGGTGGGTCATCCGGTAGCGAGACTTTTTCTTATGGGCAGCAGCAGTTTTCTGGGTGCTTTGAGTGTGGTGGTCAAGACCACTTCAGGAGAGATTGCCCATTGTTGGCTCAGAGGACCACCCCCACCCCTACTCAGCCAGTTGGTCAGTCTTCAGCTGGAGGCTCCAGTAGTGGTGCCCAGGGCAGTGCATCGGTCAGAGGTGGCTCTCAGCGGGGTGGTGGTCAGCGTGGACGTCCCATGACTCGCGCTAGACTACATGCTATGACCCAGCAGGAGGGTCGTACTTCTCCAGATGTCATCATTGGTACGTTATTAATTTTCAGTCAGCCTGCTTTTACTTTAATTGATCCCGGAGCCACGCATTCATTCATGTCTAGTAGATTCGCCCTCTATGCCAATGTGCTATCATCGTCTCTTCCAGGCGAGTGGCATGTGTCTCTACCCTCCGGTGAGGTGATGAGAATAAATTGGGTATTTAGTGGTTGTGAAGTTTTAGTGGAATGAGTTAATTTCGAGGCTGATTTAATTCCTTTAGATATAGTGGAGTTTGATGTGATCTTGGGAATGGACTTTTTGGAAGCATATAGAGCTATGGTAGATTGTTTTCAGAAAAAAGTAGTGCTTCGAAGTCCAGATGGTTTTGAGGTTGCTTTCCAAGGGGAAAGAGATGTTAATTCTAGTTGCATAATTTCTGCTATTGCTGCAAGGAAATTGTTGAGTAAAGGCTGTCAGGCATATTTAGCTCATGTGGTGGATACAAGTATGGGAGTTGTGGGATTAGAAGATATTCCAATAGTAAGGGAGTTTCCGGATGTTTTTCTTGAGGAGTTGCCTGGTTTGTCTCCTGCAAGGGAGATAGACTTCTCTATAGAATTACTTCCTGGAACTATGCCTATCTCTCAGGCACCTTACAGAATGGCTCCAGCGGAATTGAAAGAGTTGAAGACTCAATTGCAGGAGTTGGTAGATAAGGGTTTTATTCGGCCTAGCATGTCTCCATGGGGTGCTCCGGTGTTGTTTGTTAAGAAGAAAGATGGCACCATGAGATTATGCATTGATTATAGGAAGTTGAATCAGGTCACACACTACCAGGACAAGCACTTTAGCCAACGAAAAATTTTCGTCGGCCTATCAGCTTAATTCGTCGGCTCAGATCTTGGCCGACGACCTCTCGTCGGCTAAGAATTCGTCGGGAAAATGTCGTCTGTGGTGACTTTAGCCGACGACACATGTAGAAGTCGTCGGCTATAGTCCAGAGTTTAGCCGACGAAAAAACTGTCGTCGGCTATAGTCCAGACTTTAGACGACGAAAAAATGTTGTCGGTTATAGTCCAAACTTTAGCCGACGAAGAATTTAAGGTATTCATCGGCTATAGTCTAGAGTTTAGCCGACGAAAAACATGTCGTCGGTTATTTCTCCGACTTTAGCCGACGAATAATTTAAAATATTCGTCGGCTAAAGTTTGTAATAAAAAATAAAAACATCTATAGCCAACGAAATATAGTCTATTTCGTCGGCTTTATAGGGATTTAGCTGACGAATTAAGGCGTTTTTCGTCGGCTATAAGTCCATTCCAGTAAAAAAAAAAATCCCGAAATTTCTGAATTACCATTCCAAGCAAGCTGCAAAATACACCAAAACAATTCCATATAACCAACAACAAGCACATAAAACTATATAATTCATTCATCAACTACAGAAAATCTAAATCGTCTAAATTAATATCCGCTTTTGGGGGCTGCTGCGGAGGTTGCGGCGGCTGAGGTAGCGGTATGGGCGGAGGCATAGGCGGAGCTGGAAGTCCCTGAAGCTGGGCAGCTGTAAAGTCCTGCATGTACTGGAACATCTGCTGCTGCTGGGCCTGCTGGATGGCATGTATCTCGGCAATATAGGCTGCCTGCGCGGCATTATAGGCTGCCTGCGAGGCATTATAGGCAGTCTGAGTAGCTTGCTGTTCTCGTAGTCTCTGAACTTCCGACTCTAGTCGAGTCGTCCTGGTGGTCGTGGACGTGGTCCTGCTGCTGGTCGAGGCTGCCTTTCGTTGAAATCCTGGAGTGGTCTTCAGGACCCCCTCGCCTTTCTTTCCTAGACCCCGGCAGTAGAAGTTGTTTGCTCTCGGTGGGAAGGCTATGCCTATGATCCTCGCCCTAATCGTCGGATCCGAAGTGTCGATCCGGGACATGGCTTTGGACATCTCTTCCTCCTGCGTGTCCGGCCATGTCTCCCTCGCTATAGCACTCATCACCTCGTCACTAGCCTCCCTCACCTTCGCTTATATGGATAGGAAAAAATTATTAATTAACATTTTGACATATATATATAAGTAAATTTAAAAATTTAAAAACGTAAGATGACTTACAATATCCTCCTAGGCGTCAGGATATGTCTTCTCGTACGTATAGACGTACCGGTTGATTTCTGGATGTTCTCTGGCCGCCTCGTCCATGAAGACAGCGAACGGTCTAGAACCGCCATAATGGTTCCTTGTGTTGCGTTGCCGGTTCTGAGAGTTCGCTCGGGAAACGGCCTTCAAAGAAAAAAATAAATTATTAGTAAAATATTTAAAAATGGACGTACTTAATGACAAATTAACTAATTAATTTTTTTAAATACCTGTTTACGAGGGTTGTTGAATTCTGATGTCAAAAGCCAACGCCACTCGTACTCCCTGTACTAGAACTCAGCAGGGGTACCAGAACGTGCGTTCCCGTGCGTAGTCCAGTGGGTCCACAACTCGTTTTTCCACTCCTTGTACCTACAGATACAACAAAAATATTAGAAATATTATTAATATCACATACAATTTTGTTTTTCATTAACTTCCCAACGTACCTTCCCCCATGCACAACGTCGGCCCAGCTGTCCTTCAGGTGCTCGGGAACCTCAAACCACACCTGCATTTAACCTTTTATTGGTTTAGTTTTTCGAGAAATCAATAATGTAATACATAATATTATTTTGTAAACTCACCGACATCGCGTTGTGGACTATGTCCTTAACCTCCTACGGGACCTCGCCCCAGTCTGACCACAACATAGGGACTCTATCCC
This sequence comes from Fragaria vesca subsp. vesca, assembly GCF_000184155.1. NCBI lineage: Eukaryota > Viridiplantae > Streptophyta > Magnoliopsida > Rosales > Rosaceae > Fragaria > Fragaria vesca. The sequence goes on from NW_004443407.1 coordinate 20,073, forward strand.
TAATGAGCGCTCCCACACGCCCAGAGTACGTCCTCGACTTCCCGCCCAATACTATGTGGCCATCCCCGTCAGTATTGATGACGATCCTCCCCACGGTACCCACGATCTTCTCGAGAGCCTTCCCTGTGACGGGGCCTCTCTTCTTCTTTGTCGGCTTCGTTCCGACGGTGCCTATCACATGATAAACCAAATTGATTATTAAAATCGGAGACCCTTTATTATTAATTATAAGAAAAGTAATCCTGAATCACTGATTACCTGATGCGCTCGCGGCGGACGCGATGGATTTCGTCTCTGTCGCCGATGATGATACCCTCGCGGAAATAAGAGGCGTATCAAAAGGCACGAACCGGTACGCCGCTGATGGAGCCACTGGCGGGGGCAGTGGATAAATCGGCGTCCCTGAGCCATCGACTACAGGTAAGGCCGGTATCATCCGTGGAAGGAACAGATGAGGCGGCGGCATCTGTACCCCAGATGACCCATTATCCGAAGAAGTAGGACCCGGAGTGGGCGCCTGGTGTATCTCAGGCATACGGGGTGCAGACACCTCCATCTGGGTCTGAGGCCACAGCTGTCTCGAGGAACGAGGGACGGCCGCCTGCCTCGATGAAAGGGGCACCTCCGGCTGCCTCTGCGCCGTCTCCAGAAGGCTCGCACGTCTGGCTGTCATCTGGCCCTGAAACGTCGTTTGGGGGTTGCTAGAGGTTCCCTCAGACGATTCGGACCTTTGGCCCTTCGAACTCTTCTTCGATCTAAAATAGCCGCTCATCCTATTTAAAATATTAATTTGAATCAAGGCTGAGGCAACATTGAAAAAGTAAAAATTCAATCTTATCCTTCTCAAATCTAAGGCTTTAGATTATTTTGTCTTTATTCTATAAAAAT
>NW_004443407.1:32452-40168 GCF_000184155.1 Fragaria vesca subsp. vesca
AGTTGTGGTGACTAGCCGGTGCTGGTCGTGAAGTTGCCAGTTTTTGAGTTGAGCGCTTTTGAGCGATTGCATGCAGTAAATTTTCTTTGGAAATTAAATTGGGGAAGCATAAAGAAATATTTTTATTTAATTTAGTTTTGTCCACTCACTCTAACTGTTCCACATGTTTTCCCTTGGGTCCTTCGTTTTAAATTGTCCAGTCTGTAGAGTTCAGGTTGGACCTAGTAGGAGACGAGGCATAGTTACCCGCTTTTCCGCCAGTTTTCATCAGTAGGTTACCTGTTTAACCTACTAGTGTTTTCTTACTTCCGCTAGTGTCTAGTAGCTCTGAATACTTTGGGATTATTGTATATTATTTCGGTGGTGTACTTGCTCGGTTGACTTTATGTTTAGAATTTCTGAAGGATAATATTTGCTTTTATTTAGCTGGATAATTGTGTGTTATATTTTTTGGACGTGCTGTAGTAAGAGTGTGAATTGGAAATTTTTCGGGTTAGGGTTGTCCATTTCCAAGGGAGGTTTTACCAATCTTTTCGGTAAATTTTCCTTGGAGGTGGTCCTCACATGACTTACTCCGGGTTTCAGGGTGAAATTTTGGGGTGGGTCGTGTCAGTTTGTGGAAGCTTGAATGATATATATGGAAGCTGAAATGCAATGTTTTATGGTATCAGTCAATTTGTGCAACAGTTTCTTTTGTGATGCTTGTGTGTGTAAAACTTGGACAACAAAGTCTGTCCACACGAAAATGCAACTGTTGTATGATTCTCATCAAACAAAAAAGCAGAATGCTATATCTATTATGTGATACAACAGTCCAAATATTTCAGTTGTAGGTTGTTCAACGTCACACAACAGTAAAGATAGGGAATAAACCGTTGTAGCTTACTGAAAAACACACAACGATAGAAATGAAAACCAACAGTTGTCTAAAAGGGTAAAAATACAACGAAAATGTTTTATTGTTTGTTGTCTAAGTGGACTTGTCGATGCCGCGCATGGCATCGATCTGCGCAGCGACTTATACAACGAAAGTATTGAACTGTTGAGCAAAATGTGATCACACAACGACTTATAGGTTTTCCGTTGTGTGTTGACAAATCTTTAGTAGTGGATCCTCACCTGCAGGTCTAACCCCTACACCAAGAAATGGTGCACCAGGATGTAAACAGCAAACCCGGTAAGCTAAAAAGCTCGTATGAGTAAACTCAAAAATAACACAACATTTATCACATCCAATATTCCACAAGAGAGATTTGGATCAATAATTAAAAACCACACATCCAACACATTACCTAAGAAATGTACCCATGAGTCCCAGATATTTAATAAAATACCCCTCATGACCTGCAACAACACTATGTGTACCCATGGGTCCCAGATACCATACAGTATCTCCCATGATCTACACTGACAGACGGACTAGAACTCTATTCCTAACCACAACCAATCACCCGGCCAAAGGCTTGGAACCCGGTTTGACTGTCTAATATCAAACACAAAAATGATAAATAGCAACTTAACTACAACCAATCACCCAATCAAGGGCTCGGAACCCGGTTTGGCTATTTATCCAACAATCATAATATCACAACATTATCCTCAACAACACAATATCACATCATTATTATCAACAACACAACATCACATCATTATTCTCAACAACACAATATCACATCATAAATTATATCCTACCACAGGATATATTTACATGAACAATTATAGATATTCCACAAGAATAATCTATCCAAAAATCAATAAAATTATGCTCGCATGAATCTCAAAATAGCATTTAAAGAAAACTTGTTTTATTTTACCAATGAGCCGTTGACGATCAAACTCATATATTTTTAAAAACAATTAAAAGCATATTATTAAATCCAACATTGTCATCATTATCATCATCACATGACCATAATAACATTCGGTTCAAAAATGAACCTTAGTGAGATTTACTCACCTAGATATCCTGCTGCGAAACCCCCAACCTAACGAAGGCAAGCCAATCACAAAATCACAATTCACCTAAAATCACACAATTAAAAACCTTAGAAACCAGAGTAGTAAAGGATAACACAATACCCTTAAACTAACTCTTAGCTAAAGGGATGACAACTTCCCAAAGTCATTGAACTCAATGACACAAAAGAGCTGCCTCAACTCTTCAAAACCTAAACTCTAACCCAACCAAGCCAACACCAACAAACTTAAGTCCTAGCATGCCAACCTTGCTTAAAATCTAGCCATACTACCTCTCAACAAGCTCACAGCAGCAAGGACTAGCTAACCACAGGAAACTAAGGCCGCCACTCAGCCGGACGAGCAGCCACGCGCCGCCGCAGGCGGCGGCGAGTGGGCCCCACGCGCCACCCCAAACTTCCGAATTAGGAGAAACTTACAACAGCAAAGTTGAAGCTTGAAGGGGGAACAACTTTCATACCTGAGACTCCGACCAATTTTGGCCGGAACCGGCCTGAAACTGGCCAGAAACCCTAACCCATAATCACTCCTCAAACCTGCAAAACCGGCTTCAAAACCTCAAAAACTCACTTCAATCTATGCCGAGACACTACTAGGAGGAGGAGAGGATCAAAACTCACCTAAGGATCCCCGTTGTCGCCGCAGTATACGACGATTCCGACCGGTGGCACAGCAGCCCCCTTTTCCGGCTGAAAGCGTTGTTTCCGGCGTCCCCCACCGAGCGGCAGCTGCCCAGCCTTGAAGAGGGCACCTGTGGGAGTCGAACGGAACCTGCGACGGTCCGATTGGTGGCCGGACGGTGGACCTAGCTCCGGCGGAAGTTGGGTTCTCGGGAAACTCGGGAGAGGAAGAGGGAGAAGAGAGAGAAGAGAGAAAAGAGAGGGAAGAGAGAAAAAAAGAAGTGGCTGATTGTTTTTAGGGTTTCCAAAAACATCCCACACACATTTTTCTACTTATACTCCTTTCAAACCCTGAAACAAACTTCCTCTGACCATAACTTTCTCATACGACATCCGTTTCAGGCCTGCCGCATGTCTACGAACTCGTAACGACAAACTCTACAATTTTCAAGAAGGAAGTTTTTGAAGATAACTTACAGAAAATAAAGTCATCTATTGGCCTCTTAAAAGTCAAAGCATCTTAAATTAAACTCCCGAAACTTCAACTTCGCATAAACCAAAGAATTTTCATAAATAATCCTTCATTAAATATGGGAATAATACAAGGAAAATTGATATGAAAATCTAGGGTATTACAATCTACCCCCCTTAAAGGAATTTCGCCCCGAAATTCAAAAATACTAACCCAAAAACAACTTGGGGTACTTAGCCCTCATGTCCAACTCTAACTCCCAAGATGCATCACCCTCATCATGATGACTCAACACACCTTAACCAAATCGACTTCCTTCCTTCGAAGCCTCTTGGTTGATCTATCCAAGATTTGAACCGGTTCAACAACAAAGGTTGCATCCGCATTCACCTTGATAGAACTATAGGCAATGACATGTGATGCATCAGAAATATACTTCCTCAACAAGGACACATGAAACACATTGTGTACCCCGGACATGATAGAAGGTAAGGCAAGCCGATAAGCCAAATCTCCTACTTTCTCCAAAATCTCAAAAGGTCCTTCATACCTAGGAGCCAACTTCCCCTTCTTGCCAAATCTCACCACCCCTTTAGTAGGTGAGACTTTCAAGAACACATGATCCCCAACATCAAACTCTACTTGCCTCCTCTTCAAGTCGGCATAGCTCTTTTGCCTGCTTTGCGCTGTTCGGATCCTATCTCGGATAATAGAGACCTTCTCAGTCGTCTCTTGAACAATATCAGGACCCAACAGCTCACTATCACCCACCTCCGCCCAACAAATAGGTGATCTACACGGCCACCCATAGAGTGCCTCATATGGTGCCATGCCGATACTAGAGTGATAGCTATTGTTGTAGGCAAACTCAATCAATTGGAGGTGATCCTCCCAACTTCCCTTGAAGTCCATGACACAAGCCCTCAGCATATCTTCTAACACTTGATTCACCCGCTCAGTCTGTCCATCGGTCTGAGGGTGAAATGCTGTACTCATGTCTAAGGTGACCTGTCAAAAGATGACGTTAGTGCAATTTAAAACCCTATAGTTGTAGTACATGTAAGTAGGGTATCGTTCTAGCCGGGGACACTAGGGAAGAATTTATTCTGCAAAACAAAGTCATTAGAAATATTCACACAATATATACATAAAGAATAAAATGGGGGATTGAAATCGGCAGAAAATAAAGAAAATAAAACAAAGGCAAATAATTACAAAGTTTGGTCACTTCAACGTTGTAAGCACTTCACAAATAAACTCCGATTAGCATGCAAGTATTTTTATGAAAGGTTAAATTATCTTATCTATGTTTTCACAATTGCAAGTTAATTCCAACCCTTAAGACTTCTCATGTGTTTAAGGTTGTCTTTGCGCTCAACCAAAAACTATGTGACTACTTAACTAAATTGTCTTTGCGCTCAATCTAATCAAGCAACACTTACCGTCCACGAGTCGTTGGAGACATGCTCGTTAGCAATGGCGTCACCCATCCTCGAACCCATGCAAATCACTCACCCTGCCTACCCTATGCAGCACCTAGAACCGAGTTGTCTTTGCGCTCAACTCGACCTAAAATACCACGGCATATTAAACTCCCCCCTAATGGCTAACTCGTGTACTTTGAATTGACCTAGGGTTCGATTACGTGATCAGGTGAGGATTAATTAACCTAACAATTACTAAACACATAAACACAGATTCTTTACTTCTTTAATAATCCTAACATGCATACTAAACCGTTACACAACATGTACAATCATAATCAAGTCACAAAGAAGATCATACAATCACACATATCATATAAAACCAAAAACCAGAGACTGTTTATCAATAAACTCAAAGTTCTTACACAGTAATTACAAACATAAACCATGGATGTCTTCATCCCTACCTATAAGGTTCGGCAAGGTTGAAAGGGAAATTGGTGGAAGATGGCAGTGGAGGCAAGGAATGGTTCGGCTGTGCTTGTGTTTGCTGTGTAAGGGAGGGTTTTTAGGTAGAGTTTAGGCTTGCTAGAACTTAAAACAATTGAAGGACTCTTCAAACTATGCATACAACAGCCCTATTTATACAGAAAACCTATAGAGAAACCCTAGCTGCATCGGCAAAGGAAAGGCAGTCCTATTCCAACTCCCTTTCCTATTTGCTCAATGATTCCTTCTTCAATGCAGCTTGTGTATCCGAATTTGGACTCCATCTTCTGATTCCTTGGACCTTCCTACATGTTTATGGATCCATGTAGGCCTCATGTACGAAATCTTGGGTTTTGATGGCAGCCAAAAGCAGTGATGAGTTCGGCAAGGTCAAGCTTTCCCAGTTTGACCGGGAAACCTTAACTTAACCAAAACAAGGCTGCCTTGATGCTTCTTCGAACTTTCTCCTTTTGTTCAGCTTCCCAACACTCCATTAGGCTCTTGATACACCTCTTGTCAAATTTGGGAAGCCCTTTTGTTGAAGAATCATCTCCCAAAACTCGTTTGACAACTAAGGTAGTTTCTGCCCAGTTTTGCAGCCTGACCTCTGTCCACTGTTTTGATCATAACTCCTTCGTCTCAACTCCGATTGCTGCGATCCAAGTGAGGTTGAAAACTAGACACACACAGCTTTAAGTCCATATGTGGCACGCCTTCTAACCCCTCCTAGATCTCGAGATATGATTTTCCGAAGTAGATGTACGTTTTCTGGCAGATTCTGTCCGAGACCAAAAACAATGTCTAGAAGTGTTCCTTCCTCTTCCGTGGCCTCACTTGTTGTCATTCATGAGTCCATTCACCATGATTCTTGATACGTAACGTTCATGTACCTGTCTTCTGCACATTTAAACAAGATACATCAAAACTGACAAGGTAACCCAATAACGAATCACGGTAAAACGTCCAAGTGATAGTCCAAAAACGGTTTTCATCATTTAAGTGCAATTTTCTGTATAAAAACGACTAGTAGTCACAACTCTACAGAAAAACCCTCTTGACTCTAAAATAAGTAAAAACAAACATACTAAGGCACAAACAAAGTGTAAATGGGGGTGAAAATCCATTAAGATCATGGCGTAAAAACGCACTTATCATAAGGTAGTACCCATGGCTTTCTGAAAGCCACCCCAAAACTTTGAAGTGAATCGGGGGTCTCTATCTGAAACAATCGAAGTAGGCACTCCATGAAGCCTCACTATCTCCTTCACATACAACTTGCACAAAGCATCTACCGTGTACGACATTGACACTGGAAGGAAATGTGCTGACTTTGTCAAACGGTCCACAATCACCCATATAGCATCATGTCCAAGCTTGGACTTAGGCAGCCTAGTCACAAAGTCCATAGAGATCTGCTCCCACTTCCAAGTAGGAATAGATAATGGCTGCAACATACCTCCAGGCCTTTGATGCTCCGCCTTCACCTGCTGACAAGAGAGGCACTTGGACACATACTCCGCTACATCTTTCTTCATCCCATTCCACCAAAACTGTCTTCGCAAATCTTTATACATCTTGGTGCTCCCTGGGTACACTGAATAACGAGATCGATGTGCCTCCCAAAGGATCTCCCCTTTGAGATCATTACTATCGGGAACAAACAATCTCAATCTATACCTCAATCCACCATCTGATCCAACAGACCACTCGGTAGGACAATCATCCAAAAAGTCCACCACTAACTCCGCCACCTTAGCACGTGAGAACTCGTCATGTGCTTGGCCTTGGATGATCCTGGAAATCAAGGTGGGCTGCACAGAGGTGCTTCCAACGAAGATCCCCTGCTCCTTACCTGATGGCAGAATGCCAAACTCAGAAGCAGTCTCCAACATGAGCCACTCCTGCACCATCATAGAGGCGACTATACCCCTAGGCTTTCTGCTCAATGCATCCGCCACTACATTGGCTTTCCCAGGGTGATACTCCAAAGTGAAGTCATAGTTCTTAAGGAGCTCCATCCACCTCATTTGCCTCATGTTCAAATCTTTTTGAGAGAATAAATACTTCAAACTCTTATGATTAGAAAAGAGTTCGAACTTCTCACCATACAAGTAATGTGACGTGTCGCGTAACCGGGGTCAAACAACTTCAATTTAATTACCCTGCAATCGTAGTAATATGGACAAGTAGGGATCGTTCTAGCCGGGGAAACCAAAGGCGATCGAAAGAAGAGAAATCAAACAACTTATAAACAAGTATTCACATATATACATCGAAATATTGGGGGTTTAAGATTGATTAATTCTAACAAATAATCTACTGAAAATTAAACCTAAGATTATTATATACAAGTGATCAACATACTCATGCAACACATAACACGAAAAACCATCAAGAACACATAACAACTTCATGCAAGGCTGGGCAGCAACGTTCAAATTATCTTAGACTCTAACTAATTCCGATTCTAATTAGAGCCGTTGCGGTTATCTAATTGTTAAGACTCCTCAAGTATTTAGAACCATCTTTGCGCTTGATCCTAAACATGAATGCTAACTCATTTAAAGACACGTTGCGTAGAGATTAAACAAGAAAACACTTTAGCACACGAGTCAATCGGAAACATGATCTAAGGCATGGCGTCACTCATCCTATTAGCATGCAAATTATCAGAATTATATCCGCCCTAAGTTAATAACAAAGACCAAGACAACTTTGCGTATGAATCGATCTA
>NW_004443408.1:0-1954 GCF_000184155.1 Fragaria vesca subsp. vesca
CTAGTAGGAGACGAGGCATAGTCACCCGCTTTTCGGCCAGTTTTCATCAGTAGGTTACCTGTTCAACCTACTTGTGTTTTCTTGCTTCCGCTTGTGTTTAGTAGCTCTGAATACTTTAGAATTTTGTATATTATGTGATATTCAGAAGCGTTAAATTAAGAGTGTAATATGAAATTTTCGAGTTAGGGTTGTCCATCTGCAAGGGAGTTTTTCTTAATCTTTTCAGTAAATTTTCCTTGGAGGTGGTCCCCGCACGACTTACTCTGGGTTTCAGGGTGAAATTCGGGGTGGGTCGTGTCAATTGCCCTTCTTGGGGGCAACCTTTAAGTTAAGAGTACTTTGATCCTTGTTGTGTTTGTTGCTAAGGTTAATATGTGTGTTATTTTAGGTGATTTGTGAAATTGTGAGTTGGCTTGCTCTTGTGTTTTGCGGAAACGCAACGGGCTATTGAGGTGAGTAAATCTCACCAAGGTTCAATTTTGAACCTAATGTTATTATGGTCATATGATGATAATGATGATGATGTTGGATTTAATAATATGCTTTTAATTGTTTTAAAATTATATGAGCTTGATCGCCAACGGCTCATAGGTAAGATAAAACAAGTTTTCTTTATATGCTATTTTTGAGATTAATGTGATCATAATTTTATTGATTATTGATAGGTTATTCTTGTGGAATATCTATATTTTATTCATGTAAATATATCTATGTGGAAGGATATAAGTTATGGTGAGATATTGTGTTGTTGAGAATAATGATGTGATATTGTGTTGTTGAGAATAATGATGTGATACTGTGTTGTTGAGGATAATGTTGTGATATTATGATTGTTGGATAAATAGCCAAACCGGGTGGTTAAGATGCTATTTATCATTTTTGTGTTTGATATTAGACAGTCAAACCGGGTTCCAAGCCTTTGGCCGGGTGATTGGTTGTGGTTAGGAATAGGGCTCTGGTCCGTCTGTCAGTGTAGGTCATGGGAGAGACCGTATGGTATCTGGGACCCATGGGTACACATTTTGTTGTTGTAGGTCATGAGGGGTATTTATTAATACCTGGGACTCATGGGTACATGTTAATTGAGATAGTGTTGAAATTGTGGTTTTAATTATTGATATAAGTTACTCATGTGTTATAATGGGTTGTTGGAGGTGTTTTGGCCACACCAGTAAGTCTGGGCGAGCAAAGTCTCTTTTAGTTGTTGCCGGCGTGCCACCGCGCGGACGCAGAATGTAGTGGTTGTAGTAGCGGGGTGCGCTTAGCCTTTTGCTTCTAATCAAGCGACTGAGGATGGAGAGAGCACCAACTCCACCGCAGGGTTCTTCAGATTCGCCTTGCGTACTGGGCAAGGACTTACAGTAGTCCGCCTGAGCGTCACAATATCGATACTCGACGTAGGATCGAGCAGAGCTTCAATTGGGAAGGAGAGGAAAAAGAAAGAGAAAGCTCCGGAGAGCGTACAGGGAAACGAAAGGAAAGCTCTGGGGAGCGTCTGAGGTTCGACTAGGTCGAGAATTGTATTGTATTTTGTAGAGTTGAGTTGTTGATTTGTTGTTGTGTGTCGTTGTCGTGCTCGAACTCCTTTATATAGAATTACTTAGGGCCACAGGTATTAGCCCAAAGCATGTCAAAGACTTGTAGGAGTCTTCAACGTTGAGATTGCATCGTAAGCAGTCCTTATCAACTCTTTGTCGTTGCTCTTCTTGAAGGTAATAGAGTTGGTTTAGAATACATTCTTCTCACGGACGTATGCATGGATCACACATAGCTTAGGATGGTTGCATCCTCACTTGATTACTTCCCTCCATGCACTAATAGCAAAGTGATATATGCAGATATATACTCATCTATATGTATATTGATAGGATAATCCTTCATGTCCAGGACTCCTAGGCGAAGTCTCTGCTCCGCATATGTATGGACTTCTAGGGAAGCCTCCTCCACCAAGCAA
>NW_004443408.1:1974-2990 GCF_000184155.1 Fragaria vesca subsp. vesca
TCCATATGTGGATGATTATGAGAATAATATGTATATGAGAGAATGCTAGCTAGCTATACGTGCTTTTCCACCATACTGAGGTAAAATTCCATTATGGTGCGACGTGAGCGTTAGACGCAATCGTCGTAGCCCTATATAAAAATAATAATTTATATAGGGGATATGCACGTATATTTATACACCGTCTTTTCCACCATAATGAGGTAAAATGCCATTATGGTGCGACGTGAGCGTTAGACGCAAGCGTCGTAGCCTTGTCTGAATTTTCTATTTGTTTTTGTTGTTTCAAGAAAATTCATACAAGGGATATGACGAGTGTAATACATACATATTTTATTTTAGCCTGAGAGGCTGTATTCTATTGAGCGTTAGAGACTGGCCGGAGCTAGTCATGAAATTTCCAGTTTTCGTGTTGAGTGTTTTGAGCTGTCGCATGCAACATATTCTTTCTATGGAAAAGTAAAATTAGGAAAACATAAAGAATTATTTTATTTATTTTATTTTTGTCCACTCACTCTAACGTGTTCAAATGTTTCCCCTGGGCCCTTCGTTTTAAAATACCCAGTCTGCAGAGTTCGGGTTGGACCTAGTAGGAGACGAGGCATAGTCACCCGCATTTCAACCACTTTTCATCAGTAGGTTATCTGTTTAACCTACCTGTGGTTTCTTTTTCCGCTAGTGTTTAGTAGCTTTGAATACTTGGGTTTAATGTATATTTTTTTCGGTTGTGGGTGAAGACTTGTTGACGTCTTAGAATATTTGTTGGAGGATTTATGTTATCTTTTGGATAATTATATTTAATGTATGGATAATGTTGTGTTGTTGGTGGTAGTTGTATTTGGGGAGCACGTAGGCTCCAGGAGTTAAGGTTGGATTAAATTTTTTGGAAGTGTTTGCAGGTTTTCTTTAGGAAGGGTTATCCATTTTCAAGGGAGGTTATGCCGATTTTTCGGTAATATCTTTCTTGGAGGTGGTCCCTGCACGTTTTACTCCGGGTTTCAGGGTGAAATTCGGGG
>NW_004443408.1:3010-10540 GCF_000184155.1 Fragaria vesca subsp. vesca
ATCATCCGCTTCTGGGTCTTCTGCTGGTAGTGGCAGTGGTGGTAGATCTAGCTCTGGTGTTCGAAGTAAGTCTAAGGGACGTTTCAGGAGTTCTTCTCGGAGTCATTTGGGTAGGCAGCAATCTGGGCAGTATGGTTCTGGTGGTAGCTTCCATGGTGGGTCATCCGGTAGCCAGACTTTTTCTTATGGGCAGCAGCAGTTTTCTGGATGCTTTGAGTGTGGTGGTCAAGACCACTTCAGGAGAGATTGCCCATTGTTGGCTCAGAGGACCACCCCCACCCATACTCAGCCAGTTGGTCAGTCTTCAGCTAGGGGCTCTAGTAGTGGTGCCCAAGACAGTGCTTCAGTTAGAGGTGGCTCTCAGAGAGGTGGTGGTCAGCGTGGACGTGCCATGACTCGCGCTAGACTGCATGCTATGACCTAGCAGGAGGGTCGTACTTCTCCAGATGTCATCATTGGTACGTTATTAATTTTTGGTCAGCCTGCTTTTACTTTAATTGATCCCGGAGCCACGCATTCATTCATGTCTAGTAGATTTGCCCTCCATGCCAATGTGCCATCATCGTCTCTTCCAGGCGAGTGGCATGTGTCTCTACCCTCCGGTGAGGTGATGAGAATAAATTGGGTGTTTAGTGGTTGTGAAGTTTTAGTGGAAGGAGTTAATTTCAAGGCTGATTTAATTCCTTTAGATATAGTGGAGTTTGATGTTTGGATAATGTTGTGTTGTTGGTGGTAGTTGTATTTGGGGAGCACGTAGGCTCCAGGAGTTAAGGTTGGATTAAATTTTTTGGAAATGTTTGCAGGTTTTCTTTAGGAAGGGTTATCCATTTTCAAGGGAGGTTATGCCGATTTTTCGGTAATATTTTTCTTGGAGGTGGTCCCCGCACGTTTTACTCCGGGTTTTAAGATGAAATTCGGGGTGGGTCGTGTCAGTGAAGGCTAAGTGTTGATTATGTTTTGTTTTTGCATCTTAGGTGCTAAGCTGTTCATGGTGTTTCATTAGATCGGAAACTTAGAAAGTTTGATCTTGAAGGTAGTTTGGTTGTTGTTGAGTGTCCAATGACCTTGGGAGGTCTTGGAGGAAGGATTACCCTTCTTGGGGGCAACCTTTAAGTTAAGAGTACTTTGATCCTTGTTGTGTTTGTTGCTAAGGTTAATATGTGTGTTATTTTAGGTGATTTGTGAAATTGTGAGTTGGCTTGCTCTTGTGTTTTGCGGAAACGCAACGGGCTATTGAGGTGAGTAAATCTCACCAAGGTTCAATTTTGAACCTAATGTTATTATGGTCATATGATGATAATGATGATGATGTTGGATTTAATAATATGCTTTTAATTGTTTTAAAATTATATGAGCTTGATCGCCAACGGCTCATAGGTAAGATAAAACAAGTTTTCTTTATATGCTATTTTTGAGATTAATGTGATCATAATTTTATTGATTATGATCAGGGGAAGGGCAAGGCCCTGGCAGGGAGTAGCAGTTCAGGGGACCACAGAGGTGGTCATGGGAAGAGGCGGCGGACTCATCAACTGGCTCCGGCTAGAGCAGCAGCTGCACCTATTAGGACTCCACCTATTAGGCAGGCAGCACCATTGAAGTGTTTCAACTGTGGTGAGCCAGGCCACTTCTCTTCGGCATGCACGAAGCCCAGGAGGCAAGGATGCTTCACTTGTGGGCAGGCAAGCCATTTTGCCAGGGATTGCACCCGACCTCAGGCTGTAGGACAGGGTGTTCAGCAGAGACCATTACTTCCAGCGCCAGCCAGAGTTTATGCCATTGGTCAGCGTGGTGCAGGAGTGGAAGGTACCATTCTTGTTTATGATCTGCTTGCTTCAGTTTTGTTTGATACGGGGGCAACCCATTCCTTCATATCTAGCTCGATGGTGAGGGCATTAGGCTTGACTCCAACACCGCTTACTAGATCTCTTTGTGTTTCTTCGCCTCTCAGTGTTTCTATTGAGCTTGGCACTTTATGTGATGCTTTCTCTATAGTGATCAGTGGGAGAGAGTTCCTTGCTTCACTGATTGTGATTCCAGACCGCTCCTATGATGTTATTTTGGGAGTGGATTGGCTAAGGCCAAATCGCTTTGATTGACTGTTTTGAGATGGTAGTGTCATTTCACATTCCTGGATAGCCGAGCTTCCGCTATCGTTGTCATAGGTCAGACACTGCCATGTGGGAAGGAGTGTTGGCACACATTGAGGCTACCGGTAGTACCGTGGGTATTGCGGATATTACAGTAGTCTCTGAGTTTAGCGATGTGTTCCAGGAGATTCCGGAGTTACCTCCTAAGAGGGTAGTGGAGTTTGCTATCGATGTGGTACCAAGTACTTCACCGGTATCAAAGACTCCTTATCAAATGGGGAGAATTGAACTTCAGGAGTTGAAGGTTTAGATTGAAGGTCTTCTCGAGCAGGGATTCATTAGACCTAGCACCTCACCTTAGGCTGCACCAGTGTTGTTTGTGAGGAAGAAGGATGATACACTCCGTTTGTGTGTGGACTATTGGGAGTTGAACAAGGTGACCATCAAGAATAGGTATCCCTTTCCTAGGATTGACGATTTGTTTGATCAGCTTAGAGGTGCTACGGTATTCTCTAAGATTGATCTGAGGTCCGGTTATCACCAGTTGAGGGTAAAGGAGGAGGATATTTTGAAGACCGCTTTCAGGTCTAGATATGGGCATTATGAGTTTGTTGTTATGCCATTTGGTCTAACCAATGCCCCTGCTGCTTTTATGGATTTGATGAACCGCATGTTCAGTCCTTATCTGGATGTGTTTGCGGTAGTATTTTTGGATGATATTTTGATTTACTCCAAGACTTTGGAGGATCATGATAGGCATCTACGAATCGTACTACCGGTTCTTAGGGAGGCTAAGTTATATGCAAAGTTTGGGAAGTGTGAGTTTTGGAAGGAAGAGGTCAAGTTCCTTGGTCATGTGGTATCAAAGGAGGGGATTTCGGTGGATCCTTCTAAGATGGAGGCAGTGTTGAATTGGAGTCGTCCCACTACTCCTACGGAGATCCATAGTTTCCTTGGGTTGGCAGGATACTATCAGAGACTTATTGAGGGATTTTCTAGTATTGCCTCTTCTTTGACCAAGTTGACAAAGAAGAATGCCAAGTTTGTGTGGACCGATGAGTGTGAGAAGGCATTTGAGGAGTTGAAGACTAGGTTGACTACCGCTCCAGTGTTGGTCATTCCTATTAGTGGTGTGGGCTATGTTGTTTATAGCGATGCTTCTCATCGGGGTTTGGGTTGTGTGTTGATGCAACTTGGCGGTGTTGTGGCATATGGCTCTAGACAGTTGAAGATTCATGAGAAGAATTACCCCACTCATAACCTAGAGCTAGCCGCAGTAGTATTTGCCTTGAAGATTTGGAGGCATTACTTGTATGGAGAGAAGTTCGAACTCTTTTCTGATCAAAAGAGTTTGAAGTAATTATTCTCTCAGAAAGATTTGAACATGAGGCAAAAGAGGTGGATGGAGCTCCTTAAGGACTATGACTTCACTTTGGAGTATCACCCTGGGAAAGCCAATGTAGTGGCGGATGCATTGAGCAGGAAACCTAGGGGTATAGTCGCCTCTATGATGGTGCAGGAGTGGCTCATGTTGGAGACTGCATCTGAGTTTGGCATTTTGCCATCAGGTAGGGAGCAGGGGATCTTACTTGGAAGCGCCTCTATGCAGCCCACCTTGATTTCTAAGATCATCCAGGGCTAAGCACATGACGAGTTCTCACGTGCTAAGGTGGCGGAGTTAGTGGTGGACTTGTTGGATGATTGTCCTACCGAGTGGTCGGTTGGATCAGATGGTGGATTGAGGTATAGATTGAGATTGTGTGTTCCCGATAGTAATGATCTCAAAGGGGAGATCCTTTGGGAGGCACATCGATCTCGTTATACGGTGCACCCAGGGAGCACCAAGATGTATAAAGATTTGCGTAGGCAGTTTTGGTGGAATGGGATGAAGAAAGGTGTAGCAGAGTATGTGTCTAAGTGCCTCACTTGTCAGCAGGTGAAGGCGGAGCATCAGAGGCCTGGAGGTATGTTGCAGCCATTATCTATTCCTACTTGGAAGTGGGAGCAGATTTCTATGGACTTTGTGACTGAACTGCCTAAGTCCAAGCTTGGACATGATGCTATATGGGTGATTGTGGACCGTTTGACGAAGTCAGCGCATTTCCTTCCCGTGTCAATGTCGTACACGGTAGATGCTTTGTGCAAGTTGTATGTGAAGGAGATAGTGAGACTTCAGGGAGTGCCTACTTCGATTGTTTCAGATCGAGACCCCCGATTCACTTCAAAGTTTTAGGGTGGCTTTCAGAAAGCCATGGGTACTACCTTAGACATAAGTACAGCATTTCACCCTCAGACTAATGGGCAGACTGAGCAGGTGAATCAGGTGTTAGAAGACATGATGAGGGCTTGTGTCATGGACTTCAAGGGAAGCTGGGAGGATCACCTCCAATTGATTGAGTTTGCCTACAACAATAGTTATCACTTTAGTATCGGCATGGCACCATATGAGGCACTCTATGGGAGGCCGTGTAGATTACCTATTTGTTGGGCGGAGGTGGGTGATAGTGAGCTGTTGGGTCTTGATATTGTTCAAGAGACAACTGAGAAGGTCTCTATTATCCGAGATAGGATCTAAACGGCGCAAAGCAGACAAAAGAGCTATGCCGACTTGAAGAGGAGGCAAGTAGAGTTTGACGTTGGGGATCATGTGTTCTTGAAGGTCTCACCTACTAAAGGGGTGGTGAGATTTGGCAAGGAGGGGAAGTTGGCTCCTAAGTATGTGGGGCCTTTTGAGATTTTGGATAAAGTAGGAGATTTGGCTTATCAGCTTGCCTTACCTCCTATCATGTCCGGGGTACACAATGTGTTTCGTGTGTCCTTGTTGAGGAAATATATTTCGGATGCGTCACATGTGATTGACTATAGTTCTATCAAGGTGAATGCGGATGCAACCTTTGTTGTTGAACCGGTTCGAATCTTGGATAGATCAACCAAGAGGCTTCGAAGGAAGGAAGTCGATTTGGTTAAGGTGTGTTGGGGTCACCATGATGAGGGTGATGCATCTTGGGAGTTAGAGTCGGACATGAGGGCTAAGTACCTCAAATTGTTTTTGGGTTAGTATTTTTAAATTTCGGGGCGAAATTCCTTTAAGGGGGTAGATTGTAATACCCTAGATTTTCATATCATTTTTCCTTGTATTATTTCCTTAATTAATGAATGATTATTTATAGAAATTCTTTGGTTTATGCGAAGTTGAAGTTTCAGGAGTTATTTTAAGGTTCTTTGACTTTTAAGAGGCCAAAAGTTGACTTTTTTTCCGTAAGTAATCTTCACAAACTTCCTTCATGAAAGTTGTAGAGTTTGTCGATACGAGTTCGTAGACATGCGGCACGCCTAAAACGGATGTCGTATGAGAAAGTTATGGTCAGAGGAAGTTAGTTTCCGGTTTTGGTTTGAGTATAAGTAGAAAATGTGTGTGTGGGTTATTTTAGAAACCCTAAAATTGCACAAAGCCCCTTTCAGTTTCTCTCTCTTCCTCCCCGAGCCTCCGTGTTCTCCCGTTTTCTCTAGCACCAAACCCAGTCGTCCGGCCACCGTTCAGGACGCCGCCGATCACGTCGGGCTCCCAAGACTGCCGCCTTCAAGCCTAGGTCGGTGTTGCATGGCTGTTGGCCACAGACGACACCAGCAGAGGACGTCTCTCTCGGTCGGAATCGGTAGTGCTGCCTTGGTTGCCATTTACGGCGGCGACGAGGTGCATCATTGGGTGAGTTTTGCTTGCCTCTTCCACTTGTGTGTCGTTGGGCAAAGCAATCAACTCAGTTTTGAGTTTTCAACTTTGATTTTCAGTTTTGGTGCTCGAATTTGTGACCGGATTTTGGAGCAGTTCAAGGTCGATTCGAGGCTAGTAGACAGGTACAAAGTTGTTCCGCTTACTTTGATCTAAGAGTCGAGTTTGTTGGATGTTCAACTGGCAGCATTGTGGGGTGGCGTGTGGGGCCCACTCACCGCCGCCTGTGGTGGTGTGTGGCGGCGTGTCTGGCCAGTATGAGTGGGTTTGGTTGTTGTGTTAGCTTGTTTGTGTAGTTGTGAGGGTGTTGATGGTGGGTGAAGGCTAAGTGTTGATTAGGTTTTGTTTTTGCATCTTAGGTGCTAAGCTGTTCATGGTGTTTCATTAGATCGGAAACTTAGAAAGTTTGATCTTGAAGGTACTTTGGTTGTTGTTGAGTGTCCAATGACCTTGGGAGGTCTTGGAGGAAGGATTGCTGTCACATCCCGACCCTTATATTTTTACCTTATTTACTAGCGTGATTATAATAAGAATTTTACCGTCTCGATCATTGAGTAAATAGTTTAATTGGTCCCTAGAGGGGTTTCGGGGACGATTATGTGCGGAGGATAATTCGTATGGGGATTATACGGCGACGGTAAAAATAGTAAATTTTAGCTAGTAAACGGTAATTTTTATTCGGGTATTATTTTTCGGGGTGTTGAATTTTGGAATTATGGGTTAAAAAGGGGTGTTGGGTCGGCTGGGCCGAGCCCAACCCATTTCTTCTTCTTTCTCTTCTCACCCGGTTTTCCCCTCTCTACACCCAGCAGAATTCCGGCCGTCCTCCCGCCGCCGTCCGACCTCCGTTCGCCGCCGGACCGGTCCCGTTCGGTCGGTCTCCCTCCCCGCATCATTTCTAGACCGGTGAGAGGAGCCCTAGCGCCGCCGTGAGAGAGCGGTGCCGCCCGAAAGCAAGGGCTGCCCCGAGCTTCCCTTCGCCGGAACTTCCTCCCCCGGCCACCAATCCGGGCAAGCTTGGTATGGTTTTGTAGCCCTCCAACCCAGCAACCTTGCCCTAAAAGGACTCACTCCCTCTTGAGCTAGGTAAGGAGAAATTTGAGGTGGAAGTTTTATGGTGTTTTTGATGTTTTTAGTCGATTGCCCTAGTTAGGCTTGGAATTGGTGTTTGTGCTAGTTATGAAAGTTGTAGAGCTTGATGAGAGAAAGATGCTGTTAAAATTTCATAGGGTTTGGAGGTCGCCGGAATTGACCTCCGGCCGCCGCTGCCTGCGGAGCCGCCGGCGGCGCCGCCGCCGGTTGGGAGATTTTAATGTTGTTAAATTTGGAATATTAAGGGGAGTTTATTGAAGTGAGTTATGGAATTTTTGGATGAGTTTTGGATAGGTTTATGAATTTCCGAAGTGTGGTATTTTTGGCGGGTAATTAATGTAGAATCCGGCCGTTGGATTTAAGTCGTATTTTGGAGAGGTTGTATTTACGACTGTGGAGTATGATATTTAAGTTCGGATCGTCCGATGTAAGAATATCGAAGTTAGGCAATAATGAGCGTAATTATGGCTCTCGGGTAATTTTGCCTATTTTGATTAAATATTGGATATTGGTTGGGAAATTAATATTATATTTGGAACAGGACGTGAAGAGGCTCGAGCAGACGAGACCCCAGATTGACATCAGGCTTAGGTCTAATTCGTGAGTGGACGTTTATTT
>NW_004443408.1:21256-42405 GCF_000184155.1 Fragaria vesca subsp. vesca
GAGCCGTATCTTATGCAATTAGAGAATCATGCGGAGCCATTGTTGTTCAGTTCTACATTTGTATGCGAACTCTCTTCCTTTGTTTCTTGGCGAAGGCATCTCGCTTCGCGGAACCGAACACAACTCAAGGAGAAGACTCCTTAATTATACATGCTTCCTTGTATCACACATCTTCTCATACGTCCAACTCGCGTGATATTGCAAGCGAGGCAACCCACCTTTAAACCCAACATTATTCGGGCTTGCCGGTGTGGACCATGAATTTAATTAACATTCACATAGACAATTACTATCCAGTAAAATATTAATTTGGGTGTAAACATTGCCCCCCAGCCTCGAAGTCATGAATGTCAAGAATGACTGAAGAGGTTTATGTTCATGCTGCCCCAAAACCACTGGTATTGGCTCGGTTCATACATCAAATACTGAGTAACAAGCCTGTGAATAGGCTCTGAAACTCAAGTACCCAGCAACAAAGCATTATAGATGCCTCCCGCATGATTCAACCAGTACCATACTAATCAAATGATGATCATGCATTTAACACAGGTACCTTGGACTTGAATCATTACAAATGATACCATGCACCTCGCCTGCTCTGCTCTTGAAGACAATGTACCATGCATATACCTTGAGTAGATAATGTCCTCGAAAGAAATGTACCTCGCACGGATATACCTCGTGGCCAAAACTTGTTGACTCGCCATGGATGTACCTCGAAGGGATGTACCTCGAGTACACGTCCACTTTGACTGGATTCAAAAAATGACCTCCGCTTGAGCTCTTGGCGATGGCGAACCAACTTTTTGATATTCAGATCATGGAGTGACTTCACTGCCCCCTAGTGCGAACCAATGAGAGTCAAACAAAAGGACCATGTCGGCGAACGATCGCATAGCCTTGAATTTTTTTTTTAGAGGCCACAGGTGTTGGCCTAAATAATGACCAAGACGCCTCATGAAGGGTCTAAAGTCTGAAATATTTGGAACACATCTCTATCCCATATGTGCCCCCCAGTTTTGATGTCTGTTCGACGAATAAAGGACATCAAAACTTTAGTATGCCCCCCTGTGAAGGGGTTGTAGTACCATGCATCATTGAAATTAGCAAACACCGAACAAGGTCATGGATCGGCCTTGAGTAGATCCTGGTGTATGAATAAAGGTACACAAAACTTGTATGGATGCCCCCCAGTAAAAGAAAGCATGCTGCAAGGTCATGAAAACACATTGAAAAAGCATATTGCAAATTCGCGCGTATCCTGACCTGTCTGCATTCAAACTGCCATAACTCTCTCCAGGAATGTCGAAATGATGAACCGTAAAATCATCTAGAAAATAGACATCCAGAGCTTTCTAGTGATATAAGGCTCGCCTGCTAGTTCTTCCTAGATCATTCCAGCTGAATCGGCGAAGTTCTTCCTGGATCATTCCAGCTGAATCGGCGAAGTGAACTGTCTGGCATCCTGACCCGCCTGCATTCAAACTGCCATTACTCTCTCCAGGAATGGTGAAATGATGAACCGTAAAATCCTTTGGAAAGTAGACATCCAGAGCTTTCCATTGATATAGGGCTCGCCTGCTGGTTCTTCCTAGATCATTCCAGGTTGATCGGCGAGGTGGACTGTCCGGTATCCTGACTCGCCTGCATTCAACCTGCCATAACTCTCTCCAGGAATGGCGAAATGATGAACCGTAAAATCCTCTGGAAAGTAGACATTCAGAGCTTTCTGTTGATATATGGCTCGCCTGCTGGTTCTCCCTGGATCATTCCAGTTTAATCGGCGAAGTTGACTGTTCGGTAGTGGCTGTTGCAACTTTCAGCAACTATTGGAATTTCTTCTCTGACTCGACTTCGCTGGCAGCAATTCAAGACATATGGAATGCCTGCCGTATTGTTTCCAGGCCTCAGGGATAGACCTCAAATAAAGTTCAAGCCTTTTGGAGGCAAAAACGTTGTCTTGCATTTCAGCAAAACCAAGGATCTCTTTTTTGTGTTTTCTGCTATTTGATTTTTTTGTATTTTCTTTTTTCAATGCGAGAAAGAAAGAAAATGAAAGAAAACAGAAGTAAAGACTGAAGTAAAGCTAAGAGTAAAGGAAAACTGAGAGTATAGCATGGTTAGTTACCCTTCGTAAGGCCACGGGGGAGGCCACCAATGCTTCACTCCAAGCCTCGTCGCCGTTATGTTCTCGGCGTGAGACTCTTGTCGTCGAGAATTTCCAAGTGTTGAGCAGGGCTGTTTCGCGTCAACAACTTGAAAATTTGGGCAAGGTAGCTCGTAGGGACTACCTTGTTGCCCCCCAGGCATCGTTGTCATTTGGCAAAGCCTGATCTTCAATTGCATCCTTAAAGGAAAAATGGTGTAAAGATCTGCCTTGTCACCGACTATCATATCATAATGCATGGTCTTATCAGGTATAGCCACGCATTGCTTATGGAAGAGGACCATATCAGGAGCTTCACTGGGATTGAACTCTTGTGGAGTATGATTATGAGACAGACGCACCAACATATAGTCTTCATCATATTCATCATAAATTGGCGCTGTGTCAAAATCAATTTTGGAGTCACCACAACCCAGCGAATCCACCTCTGCCTCTGATGCAGATATATGAAATCCATAAGCATCATGTTTAAATGCTGCCAAGTCCCTGCTGCACACTAGAGTGAGATGACATTGAGAATACTCGACTTTACACCCATGTATAATAAACATGCAATTCAGGGTGTAAAAACGTTTCTCACACACAATACTAAAGCCATAATTTGGCCTTTGAACTTGCATGCAGAGACTCCAATTATATTGGAATGTGAGGCCACGGATTGGCCTAGGTATACCACCACTCCATGCATAATTAAGTTTGTCATGACCTGGGGCAGCTTCTTGATAATGTCCAGTAATAGGACAAAACTTGAGTTGATCATGCCCTTGATCATGGTGGTGGGTTAAAGAATAAAGGCGAGCTACGCCTTGCCCCCCATGCATTTGACCTTTGTCCACATATACGTCTCGCATAGGGAAGCTGGCTCCTTGGACACCTTTCATGTGAATTTGTGGTTCGCCATCATCAATGTTCGAACCAATTTCATCTTCTAAGATGGACTGTTCTGTCCTATCTTCAAGCTCCGTTTCCTGAGGAACACCGTCATTCTTTGAGATAAGATTATTATCCAAAATCTTTACGGCCTCGACCTCAGGTTCTTTGTCATTGATTGACAAAGGAATTTCTTCTTTGAACGTGGGCTCGTCCAAAGGAAAATCTTCGCCATTAGATTGGCTGCTAGGCAGTTCAATCTTTTTGGCAGGGACATGCTCGTCAACTGTAGGCTTTACATTTTGGCATTGTAAAGCCTTTTCGATGTGTAGCTTTACGAGGGACAGTATTTGTTTCATTCTTGTTTTTGCCAACCGGTCTTGGAAGGCAACTCGGCGTCACTGAAACTCTTCCTCATAGGCCTTCGCCTTAGCCTTTCTGTGTTCTTCAGCCTTCCATCTTTCCATGGCCGCAATGGCCTCCTCTTTTTTCCTGGCAGCCACTCGCTCGGCATGTCGTTTGGCATTGGCAGCCATTGCCTCGGTGTATGCCCTCTCGCTGGCAGCTCTTTCTTCGGCATATTTCCTGTCAATGGCAGCCCATCTCTTGTCCCAATCATGCCAACCCATTATCGCATCTTTGTTTTCGACCGTCGATCCCAATGAAGGTGACGTCAGAGACTACCCTGGTCCCACTGGGCGTGCCAATGTTTTGGCCACACCAGTAAGTCTGGGCGAGCAAAGTCTCTTTTAGTTGTTGCCGGCGTGCCACCGCGCGGACGCGGAATGTAGTGGTTGTAGTAGCGGGGTGCGCTTAGCCTTTTGCTTCTAATCAAGCGACTGAGGATGGAGAGAGCACCAACTCCACTGCAGGGTTCTTCAGATTCGCCTTGCGTACTTGGCAAGGACTTACAGTAGTCCGCCTGAGCGTCACAATATCGATACTCGACGTAGGATCGAGTAGAGCTTCAATTGGGAAGGAGAGGAAAAAGAAAGAGAAAGCTCCGGAGAGCGTACAGGGAAACGAAAGGAAAGCTCCAGGGAGCGTCTGAGGTTCGACTAAGTCGAGAATTGTATTGTATTTTGTAGAGTTGAGTTGTTGATTTGTTGTTGTGTGTCATTGTCGTGCTCGAACTCCTTTATATAGAATTACTTAGGGCCACAGGTATTGGCCCAAAACATATCAAAGACTTGTAGGAGTCTTCAACGTTGAGATTGCATCGTAGGCAGTCCTTATCAACTCTTTGTCGTTGCTCTTCTTGAAGGTAATAGAGTTGGTTTAGAATACATTCTTCTCACGGACGTATGCATGGATCACACATAGCTTAGGATGGTTGCATCCTCGCTTGATTACTTCCCTCCATGCACTAATAGCAAAGTGATATATGCAGATATATACTCATCTATATGTATATAGATAGGATAATCCTTCATGTCCAGGACTCCTAGGCGAAGTCTCTGCTCCGCATATGTATGGACTTCTAGGGAAGCCTCCTCCACCAAGCAATTAAACAGTTGACCGGTCAACTTGGATAACCCCCTTTGCAATTAAATATGTCTAAACGTGAAGTCCTTCCAGCTCGCATGTATCTCGAGCTCGCCTCATTGTTTTGCATTCCAGGCGGGGTCCGCCTCTTTTCCTTCTTTCACGCGAATTCTCTTCTTATTTCCTGGCGAGCATCTCGCCCCGCCTGCAAGCATCTCGCCCCGCCTTATACTTCGCATGCAAATAGACTCCTTGTTGAATGCAATTAAGGATGCAGCTAGCTAGCCTTCTTATCCTTCTGTTCCGCAAACTTGATAATGAGTAATTATCAAATGAGCAAAGCTGGCTACTTGATAACTATCACGTCCAATATATATACATCCCATGCAAACTTTGTCTGTAGCATGCGAACTCCGCACTTCCACATGCGAGCCGTATCTTATGCAATTAGAGAATCATGCGGAGCCAATGTTGTTCAGTTCTACATTTGTATGTGAACTCTCTTCCTTTGTTTCTTGGCGAAGGCATCTCGCTTTGCGGAACCGAACACAACTCAAGGAGAAGACTCCTTAATTATACATGCTTCCTTGTATCACACATCTTCTCATACGTCCAACTCGCGTGATATTGCAAGCGAGGCAACCCGTCTTTAAACCCAACATTATTCGGGCTCGCCGGTGTGGACCATGAATTTAATTAACATTCACATAAACAATTACTATCCAGTAAAATATTAATTTGGGTATAAACAGGAGGTGTTGTGTTTATTTTGAGAATTACTCATACAGGCTTTTTAGCTTACCGGGTTTATTGTTTACAACTCGGTGCACCATTTCTTGGTGTAGGGGTTAGACCTGCAGGTGAGGATCAGTAAGGTTGAGACTGAGGCTTAGTGGCAAGGTTTTTTGTTGGGTTTTGCTGTACTCTGTATATTTTTATACTTGGGATTAGACAGTATTAAACTCATGTGAGTGTTTCATTTTCTTGACCTTTAAGTTTATGTAAACAAGGAAATGTAATATTTAACTCAGTGTTGAGTTGTGTGAATTACATTTCCGCATTAAATTTTAGTTTCCTGTGAAGTTCGTTTTTGAAACAGGTTATGGGATTATAATATTTTAGGATATATCATGCCAAAATTTTTGAAAAATTATCTTTCGAAAATTGGGGTGTGATAGGTTTCGTGACATGAAAATACATTATACAACAAAAACTGAAAATTATCTTTCGAAAATTGGGGTGTGATAGGTTTCAGAGGATGTAAGAGCAATTTTAGAACTAGAAGTCCACAGTCTGGCATAAGAGATATATCGTACAACAGATGTATAAAAACTATTGTGTGATAGTTTAAATTTTATACATTCACACAACATTTATTTGTTTCACTGTTATGTAACGAAACCCAGTTATATGTCAAACTAGAGTGGGGTTAAAAGCAAAATGAGCCTCATTTTTATCTTCATTCACACAACAAAATATTGTCCAAAGTGTTGTATTGGTTTAAGGAAAAAAAATATGGAATGATCTCAGACTATCCACACAACGGCTGACAATTTATGAACGTTGTATGAAGCATATTTGAAATTTGTACAACACTGTTATTCTGCACCGTTGTGTGAAAAGTGTCATTTGTTACAGTTATTGGCGTAGTGCTTGCATATGAATCTAGAGGATCAACGGTTTAAATCGTTAAATGAAGTCATCTACTAATGTAAAATAGTAGAAATCCTCAAATTCTAAAATTAAGGAGGTCCGCTTTAGATCCTCCGTCAATAGATACATGCATAAAAATATGGCTTCCTATTTGCAATTGAGTACTAGAAAGTGGAAACTTTCTAGAGAGTAGAGACATACATGGATGAGTGATGCACTGAAACTGGATATGCAGAGTTTGCAGTGGCCATTTTATCTTTGAGAACTATCCTCTAACACTTCTACTAAAAGCCTCTGAACAAAATTAATTGGGACTCAATTATATTTTTTTTTGGGGATAGAGGATCCGCCAAAACAGCTCACCCTCTAATGAATTTTATTTCAAAGAAAAAAAAAGGCACAATAACAAGGAGAGGACATAAAACCAATCTCCTCAAAAGAACCACATGAAAGAAGACAACAATGAAAACTACAAGAAAGTGAACCATAGCGAAAACAAAAATTAGGCAGGCACAAATAATCTCTTCTACAATGAGAACGAGAATAAGATCTGGGAGCATGTCCCACCACGTCAAACCATTTGAATTGATACCTAAGTCAGCTAGCACATCAGCAGCTTGGTTCCCTTCTCGATAAATGTGTGAAGAACAAAATTGCATCTGGGATATACGATACAAACAATTGTGCTACTCAATTTGAAGTTGCCAGGGTACCAAGTGAGGAGAATGAATAAATTAAGCAAACTCATATATTGTTTCTATATCTCATAATTTCTTGACGAATTGGGATTGGTAATTAGGTTTTGTTATTTGGGGCTTTTAAGATTTGTTAATCTAATTGTTTATTAGAGATTGTTGTTTTTTATTTAGATATACTAATATAGAATAATAGAAACGAATTGAGCTTGGTTCTTGACAGGGTTTACAAAGCTAAATTGAATTTGGGTTATAGGGGTAGGGTTAATGTCGAATTGTTTATAGGATTGCTTCTACAGTTGTAATTGTTGACAGGATGTTTGTTGAATTGGGCAAGATTGTTGGTTTGTTGTTATTGCTTTTGCAGTTTTGCTTTTGTTTGCTTTTATTTATAGAAATAAATATGGCCATGTTTAGGTTCAATGACAGATCAATCCCAAAATCCTAAGCCACGTAAAGTTCAAAAGAAAGTGAATTCATATTTTCAGAAAGGTTTTTTAGCCAAATTGCTACCCTATCTTTCATTTTAGTGTTAATTTGCTACCCTAGCTTTCATTTCAGCTAATTTGCTACCCTAACTTTTCATAATTAGCCAATTTGCTACCCTAACTATTATTTCTGCCAATTTGCTACCTTATGTTTTCAAAATTAGCCAACTTGCTACCTTTTTGTCATTTTATTTTGTTCATTTTCTTCATCCAAACATGAATTATTTCTGAAAATCGAAGGATAAAGTTGGTCGATATTGAAATTTTGATAAGTAAATTAATTAATCTTGAAAGCCTAAAGTAGCAAATTTGATGGAAGGGGAGCAAATTGGTAGATTTAATAGTTAGGGTAGCAAATTGGCTAATTATGAAAAGCTAGTGTAGTAAATTGACTAAAATGAAAGATAGGGTAGCAAATTGACACCAAGATGAAAGTTAGGGTAGCAAATTGGCAAAAATGATGTTCTCATATTCCAAGTTTAGATGAGCAAGAGCCTTTTGTTTCTACAAGAGTTGAGTTATGCAGGTGAGATATTCTTTAAAAACAAAACAGATTCCATCAATTTTTTTTTTTTATAAATAATTTTTGTTCACTACATAAGGCAAATGCCCACCTCAATTTTCATTCCTGGTTCCGTCCCTGCTCATAAAGAGTCATATGTTACTATGTTTATCAGCTTTCCTGCTATGATGCCACTAGAAATGACCAATGACCTTAAGTTTCACCTTGCCACTAGGAGACTGCAACAATTTGACAAAGCAAGGAACTCGCCGCCTCATTAGAGCAAACATTGCACTCTGCGTGCACTCACCAGGACATAGCCCACTAGTATCCAAAATCACTTAAAAACAATAAAACAAAAATAAAAAAAAGCATCTACTTGGGCGTAACCCTCGGTCAGTCATAAGAAAATGCTGACTTATTTCAACACAACATAAGAGAAAATAGCTAATAAAACATAACCAACCCAGATTGGGCCCAACAATAAGGCCCAAGCCTTGGATAAATGAATAGAGAAAACCTTAGCCGCCGTCCAAAGGGAACGGGCCCGCCTTGCTAAAGTTGTCGGACAGCCATCACCCATGTCCAGCCCCCACATCCAATCCAGATCATTCCATGTTCTTTCCCTAGTCAGATTGGGTACAAAGAATCTGATTTACATCACACGGGAACCATATCTCAGTCTAGATCGAATGCATCTCCAGATCAGAATCAATTGACCCTTCCTGAATCCACAAACACGATATCACCAGGCTTTAGAAACACCAGATCGAAGTAGTACGCTCGGTCGTTGATCTACCGTCCTCTGTTCCACGATGGCAAAGCTGCCACGTTCGACAGCCGCTACGATCTCTCCCAATCCTCACCTCATACCCCAACACTGCAATCCCCCAAACGATCAAGGTATCCGATGTCATCCAGCCCCACATGGAGGCGACCAGTCCCTCCGACGATGGCGAATCACTCACCGCCGGACAAGGGTATTTCTCTCGACTTTTCTCTCAGTTGCCTCTCTCTCGATTTTCTCTCGGACATAAAAATCATTCCAATTTCTTGCTGTTTTGTTTTGTGTGTAATTCACATTTCATATGGGTGAAAACTGCTGCCCCATCACAGTGACCCAGGTACTATGCCATCTATACGCTGACCTCGTGAAGCTAACTCGACCAACGCAGACGGGGGCAATGAAGTCGGAGGATTAGTTGACTCTATTGGAAATATGCTAAAAGGTGTTTTAGATAGAGTTCAAAACCCTTGAACTATTAAGAAGAAGGAGGTTGGTGAGGCTGGAGCGATTGAGTTCAAGGGAACTAAGGGACCACTTGATGCATATATTTGGGTGGATAAGATGGAGAAAGCTTTTGAGAGTACTGAACTTCCAGAAGATAAGAAGGTGAAGATGGCGGTGACTTTTCTTAATGATTCAGCGTATCAATAGTGGACGCTTGCTAGCAAGAATAATGAGGGTTGCTCGAGCCGCTGACTATTCCAGTGTGGAAGTGGGATCACATCATCATGGATTTTGTTTTCAGTTTACCTCGTACCCGTGATGGGCATGTCGGTATTTGGGTGATTGTGGATAGACTCACCAAATCTGCACATTTCTTGCCGGTAGGAAAGAAGTGTTCTTTGGATAAGTTGGCGAAACTTTATGTGAATGAGATTGTGAGACTCCATGGTGTACCTGAATCAATAGTGTCCGATCGGGATCCTAGATTTTCTTCTAAATTCTAGTGAGCACTTCAGGTAGCTTTAGGTACTCGATTACACTTCAGCACTACTTTTCATCCTCAAACTGATGGGCAATCCGAGAGGACTATTCAGACTTTGGAGGATATGTTAAGATCTTGTGCTTTGCAGTTCAGGGGGAGTTGGGATAAGAACCTATCTTTGATAGAATTTGCATACAACAGCAGCTATCATTCTAGCATCGGTATGGCTCCCTTTAAGGCACTTTACAGGAAGCAATGTCATACACCTTTGTGTTGGAATGAAGTAGGAGAAAAAGAATTATGTGGTCCAGAGATAATTCATGATATAAATGAGACGATTAAGATTGTCAGAGATAGACTTAAAGTAGCTCAAAGTAGGCAGAAGAGTTATGCAGATATCCGCAGGAAGGACCTTGATTGGGTGTTCTTGAAATTATCCCCTTGGAAAGGAGTAGTATGTTTTGGTAAACGGGGAAAGCTTACCCCAAGATATATTGGTCCTTATGAGATAATAGAGCAGGTTGGCTCACTTGCTTATCGGTTAGAATTGCCTCTAGAATTATCCAGGATACATAATGTTTTTCATGTGTCCATGCTTCGCAAGTACATTGCCGATCCCTCTCATGTCTTACAAGAGCAGCCAATTAGTTTAAAGAAAGATTTGACCTATATATGAAGAGGAACCGGTACAGGTTCTTGACCGAAAAGAGCAAGTGCTTAGGGAACAAGACAATCCCACTTGTTAAAGTGCTTTGGAGAAGTCATCAAGTAGAAGAAGCTACTTGGGAACCGGAGGAGCAAATGAGGCAACAATATCCACTACAAAAAAGAATTCAGTTAGCAACCAAAGTTTGCCACGGCTCAATTTTGTCGTCGTCGTTGGTCCAATATTTGCCACGGCGCAGCGACAGCAAACGTGCCGTCGCTAAATTTATCCAAGTTTGCGACGGCAACTGGTAAGCCGTGGCAAAAAAATTTGAAATTTGCGACGGCAAGTTATAGGCCGTGGCTAAAAACACGATATGACTATGTTAAAATTTTTTGTACACAATTGAAAATTGCAGTCGTTTCTTTCTCACTCTCACTCTCCCCAAAGCCGCATCCCTCTCCCTCTCACCGAAAGTCTGAAACCCTATCTCCTCTCGCTCTCTCTCTCTCTCTCGCTCTCTCTCTCTCTCAACAAATCTCTAGAGCATGAATCTGCAAAGATTTGTTTCTACTCATCTCGGGGTGGTCTTGGTGGACTGGACAGAGTTATGGCCGGAGGACACAGCCTGGCCTTAACTCATCGGAGGACGGCGTGGCTACAGTATATTGTGAGTCCACCCCAGTGGTCGGAGATCGGTGATAAAGGAGAGAGTCCTCCAAATCCACTATCTCTCTCCACCAGAATTCTCGTCTATGCTTTTCTCTCTTCCCTGTGAGGACGACCGACGCTCGATCTATGGGTTTTGGCCTTCCAGGATCTGATTGGGTGAGTCAAATCCCTAATTTCGTCATCTCAGCCGTGGTTTCTCATAATTGTCTATGATTTATGAGGTATCTTGGTGAGTTATTCGCCATATAGTTTATACTTGAATCGATCTCTGTTCGCATATGATTTGGATTTAAAGGAAAGAGGTACGATTGGGTTGGGTCAATCTGATCTGTGACGTGGATTGAATTAAGTGCAGGAGCAGAGATGAAGGATATGTTAGCTTATTTGGTGGCCTTTTTGGTGGTTGCCTCTGGGATCCCTTCAGGACTGTCTTACAACACAGCACCAGCTTTCC
This sequence comes from Fragaria vesca subsp. vesca, assembly GCF_000184155.1. Classification (NCBI taxonomy): domain Eukaryota; kingdom Viridiplantae; phylum Streptophyta; class Magnoliopsida; order Rosales; family Rosaceae; genus Fragaria; species Fragaria vesca. Next base: position 32,601 of record NW_004443408.1, read on the forward strand.
TCTGGTCACCACATTACCATCTCTATGTAATTTTTATTAGGATCCCCGTAACTTTTTATCTCATCAAGTAATGACAATGCTAGTGTATAGAGCCATTCTCCTGGGAAATTTGGTCTAACAATGCATCATTTTGGTAGCATCCATCTACTTGTTCTTAATCTGCTGATTATATGCGTCCAAATAACAATGTCAAGGCAACTGTTAATTACCAGACTATCTCTCCAAAGGATTTGTCAAAGTCTGTGCTTTCAGAATGGGGCTGGTCGAACTTGCTGGTATGTATTTCTTTCGTTTCAGTGGCAGTTTTTGCACTTCTTGTGATGTCTTAGACTTTATTGTCTCTCTTTTCAATGAACTGCTAGAAGAACAAACTCACTCTCTCTGAGTTTATATATATATATGTGCCTTTTCGTTGTATACCCTCTCTGAGTTTATATAATTTTGTAGTGTCCAAGCAACGAAGTTCATCGGCCTTTGGATCTTGCTCTTGTCTTTGTTGGTACATAGGTAACAACACTGGATACCCTCTTGTTGTCATGTAACCTTCTTTATGTGTTACAAATTCTGATGAAATCCTTAGTATTTTAATTTGCTACCTGTTGCTATAGCTTGATAAATATGCAATATTGAGTGAATTGTTTCATAGGATTTATGACTTACCTATGCTAACATGAACTATCTTGGATTGTTTGTAAGTTTGAACATAATCCGGCTATTTTTACTTTTCAAAGTACTTTATGCTTTTATATTTGGCGAATTAATGCATAGGTGATTTGCTAGAATCGCTAGTATGCTTGTTTTGTATTAAGTATGAGACCAAGGGAAGGAAGTGAACATAGTCTTTTGCAATTGGTACATACATATTAAGATCATACAAAATGGGTGCTTCTAGATGTACCCAGCAAATTGCTAGTTAAACCCAACAATTCTATTTTTGTCCTTCTTTTTCCAGTTTTACCCTTTGTCTATTTAAACCCAGCAAAGCAGCATATCTTTTATGAGTTAACCCATCACATTTCTATCTCTTCCATTACAAGCAACATTTCCATATTAATGTATCAAAAGCAATACAAAGATTGAGAGCAAATGATCGATCTATGATAATTAATTTGTGTAATATCTACTTAAATTTAAGACTTCACAGTCAATTGAAAAACAAAAAGATCATAAATCCTAGTGATAGCAAGAGAATCTTAGAGGGTAAATTCAAATAAGAGAAGAGGGAGATAGTGTGAGAGAGATGCAAGACAATAGTCCTCCAAGATTGCTACCCACCAGGCCACCATCAATTCGTATTCTCATACTTTATGAAATCTGGGTTAACTTTTCTTATTCTCAATGTCTGTTAAAGAATCTGGGTTCGTCCCAAGCTCTCATCAAATTTATAATTATGCCCTCATGTTCCTACACCATACAATCAATCTTGATGATAATGAAGGACATAGGAGAGGTTTCTTGGAGGCAAGAACGTACTGCAATGGAATTTGCAATTTTTAATTCATCGTTTTATTCAAATAGGAGTAAACATGGAAAGATAATTAATGATGGGTACATTTAGCAATTTGTTGGGTACATCTAGCAACACCCTACAGAATCTGCTCATAAGATACTTCAATGGGGTGAATTCATTTTTTCTGTGTGTTGCGCCTCTTTGTTTCGCTATCTTTGCATATCTCTCTCTTAGCGATAGAGCCATATTGAAATTTACTTCTATAATATTTGTGTATCTTATAGCAATCATATGACTTGCTTGCTATTTTAATTTGATTCTTATTTACGAAATTCACATGTTGGATAATTGGATGATATAGTAGATATGTACAATGAAGATCTTTACACCCTGCCTGATAAGGAGCTATCTTGTGGTGTTATAGCAAGTTCCACCAACTTATCTAATAAAAAGGTACTGTGGCATATCTCTTTATTTCTTGATCATAAATTAATTATATACATTATATATGTATTATATATAAATATATGTGTTTGTGTGTGTGACGTGCTCTACAACTAGCAGTTATGTATAATCGATGACCTATGGTTGTATTATATATAATTATATACCTTTTCTACCATACTGAGATAACTAATGTATGCTCAGTCGTTGTCATGCCATATAGATTTTGTTGCCCTAAGAACTTATTCCTCTCTATCACGTCTCAGAGATTCATTGTTGGTATTTCAATAGCTGAAGTTCAAACTTCTCCAATATTCAGTCTGATAGATGTTATAATGAACTTTTCCTTTCAGGTTTGACAAAGGTACACGTGGTCATATGTATTTGAGATAGTCGTGATGTTCAAGATGTATATGACACTGATGGAAGCCAAGCAGTAGCTACTAAAGAATCCCTATTGCTGGTATAGTGATATACAATTTAAACTTTGGTTCTGGAAGCTTTGGCTTAGTTGGTTGCACTTAGTTAGTTTTGTGCTTGTGTTAGGAAACTAATTGGTAGAAACACTCAGAGCTTGATGTGCTTGTATTGATAATTCTGATGTAAGATTGACAGTAATTTTGAGACATTTAATTCAATGTAACAATTCTTTTTCTAATATGTTTAATCTCTTTTTCATAGCTTTTGTCCAAAAAAAATAAAAAATTTGGCAAGCTAATATGCTTGTCAGATAATTTTTTTTTTATTTCATAAATACAAATTTGCGACGGCCTTTGCCGTCGCCACTGTCGCCACCATTTGGCGACGGCTCGTTGCCGTAGCCAAAAGCAACCGCCACGCCCTCAACGGCGACGGGAAAAATGCCGTCGCCGTTGCTTTTTGGCGACGGCAAAGTGGTTTTTGGCGACGGCATTTTTCCGTGGCTAACTGAATTCTTTTTTGTAATGATCCCTACCTCTTTGATTGACAGATATGTAAATTTCGAGGAGGAGGGGGGGGGGGAGAATTGTCACATCCTGACTCTTAATTTTTACCCCAATCACTCGCATGGTATTAATAAGAGTTTTTACCATCTTCGTTAAATGAATTTATAGTTTCAAAGGACCCTAGAGATGTTTTGAGGGATGATTTTTCGGAGAAATTTTTACGTAGGAGGATTTGTTGAAAGAGGTAAAAAGGGTAAATTTTAGTTAGTAAAAGAGGTAATTTTTGTTATGTTTTGTTTTGGGTGTTTTTGGAGTTAGGTTTTAAAGTGTTGGATCGGGAACCGGTTGGGGGAAAAGCCCAAAGTCTTTTCTTCTCTCTCTCTCTCCTCTCCCCCGACTCTCGCTCTCCCTGCCGGAAACCTTCGCCTCCGTCCGTCGTCGTCCGGCCAAGCTGGGCCGCCGCACCGGTCCTAATCGGTCGGCCATCGTCTCCTCTCTCTTCCTGGACCGGTGGAAGCCTCCCTAGAGCCGCCGTGAGAGAGAAATCCCGCTCGGAAGCCGACTGTGCTGTGGTGGTTTTGTCGCTGGAACTTCCTCCTCCGGCCACCAATTTGAGCACTCCTTATATGGTTCTGAAGGTCTTCATCCGTGTATCCTTGCCCTAGAAGGAATCAATCCATTTTGCTTCAAGTGAGGAGAATCGGTGAGCTGAAATTCTAGGGTTCAAGTTACTGTTTTGGTTCGATTACCCTAGTTAGGCTTGAAATTGGACTTTGTGCTAGTTATGGAAGTTGTTGTGCGTGTTGAGAGGAAGATTGTGTCAAATTTTGGTGAGTATTAGAGGTCGCCGGAGTTAGGTTGCCGGCTTTCCTGTTATTAAATTTGTTATGTTGAGGAGAGTCTAATGGTGTGAAGTTTATAATATTTGGGGGAGTTTTGGTTAGGTTTGGAATTTTTCAACGATTGGTGAACTTGGCGGTTAATGGGGATAGAATCCGGCAGTTGGATTAGTATTGTTTGAACCTTAGAAAGTTGCTTTAAGGCTGCCAATGCTTGTGGTGAAGTTCGGACCTTATTGAATTAAGAATGGAGAAGTTGGGCAAGGACGACCGTTGTATAAGGCTCATTTTTATTCTTGCCTATTTATATAAGTATTGAATTTTTTAGTTGGAGATTTAATCATATATATTTTGAATAGGACGTGAGGAGGCTCGAGCTGAAGAGACCTCGAATTGACGTCAGACTTAGGCCTAAATTTGTGAGTGGACTTTTGTTTTAAATTGAAAGCATGCAATGCATTATTCTGATGATCAGTTTATTTTTTCTGCTAGAATATATTACTTTTCTAATAATTGACAATTTTCATTATTTTGGAGAGTTACCAAAAATGAGATTTTCGGTGGATATGTATATGACTATTTATGAGGATAGTATGTATATAAATGCGAGCTAGCCCTATGTGTTTTTCCGCCATAATGATGTAGCGTTTGAAATTCTATTATGGTGTAACGTGAGCGTGGGACGCAAGCGTCGTATCCTTATATGAAAGTAATAATTTACATAGGGGATATGCACGTATATACACCGTCTTTTCCGCCATAATGATGTAGCGTTTGAAATTCCATTATGGTGTGACGTGAGCATGGGACACAAACGTTGTAGCTTTGTATGAATTTCTATTTTTCATACTTTTCATAAGAATTCATACAAGGAGTATGACGAGTGTAAATGTGTATATATATATATATATATATTTTAGCCTGGGAGGCTCTTTATTATAAGGTATGGGAGACTAGCGAGGCTAGTAACGTTTTTGTTAATTTTTAAGTTAAAAGCTTTTGAGCTTGTTGCATGCGACATAACTTCTCTATGGAAATTAAATCGAGAAAGCATAATTATATTTATTTATTCATTTTATTAAATTTATTTTTGTCCACTCATTCCAACGTTTTCAAATGTTTTCCCCTAGATCATTCGTTTTAAAAATGTCTAGTCTGCAGAGTTCGGGTCGGTACTAGTAGGAGGCGAGACATAGTTACCAACATCACCACCACTTTTCACCAGTAGGTTACTTGTTAACCTATCAGTGTATTTTCTTGCTTCCTCTAGTTTAGTAGCTCTTATTACCTTGAGAATATTGTATGGTATTTCAGTTGTATGTTAATACTTAAGAATATATTTTAGAAATATTTAGAGGTTGACGTATAATTTATTTTGGGGATGGTTAAGTGGGATTTAGAAATGATTTAATGATATTGTGGTGGATTTGTTTGTGGGGAGCGGATGGCTCCAAGAGTTGAGGATAGATGATTTACTATAGAAGTGTTTATCTAGATTTTTCAGGTAAGGGTTGTCCATTTTCAAAGGAGGTTATGCCAATTTTTTGGTAAATTTTCCTTGGAGGTGAACCCCGTAGGATTTACCTCAGGTTTCAGGGTGAAATTCGGGGTAGGTCCTGACATAAGCTAAATGGCAGTAACACATTAATGTTTACCATGCATAACATTATCTCTTAAAAAAAGAAAAAGCAACACATTTCTTTCTGTATTTATCATTCATGAAATTCTAAAGGTTCAAAATTTATTTGAGATAATTTAATGGTCTCACCCGGAGCAATGTTAATTTATAAATTGGTTGTTGTGAAGCAGGTACTTGCTATCATGCTCTCTTATTCTCACTCTCGAGAAACTCTTCGAATGCAACCGACTCTTGACGGCGGCGGCTTGGCAAAATTCCTGCCTCTTGGCTGTGCAGATGGGATCGGGAAGCGGGGCAATGCCTTCCTTCCTCTTTCCCTTCCTGGTGGTAACGGCGATGGTTTTCATTGGTGCCCATTGAGTTCTTAGTCGGATTTGATCTGCCATTTTGGTGATCAGACGGACATCTGGTTGGAGTCTGATCTGATCCGAAGGTTTCGGTCGCCCTGCATGATGTATGGAGGCGTGGAGGCGAAGTCGCTATGTTGGAAAATGGAGACGGGACATCCGTCTAAGGTCGCAGTGGTAGAGCGGCGCGAAATCTGCCAGATTGGTTATGGCGTCTCTGATCTCGATTATGGCGATGTCACCCATTGCTCTGACCGGTCTGGATTGGCTATGATAAAAGGAGCTGTGAAGTTCGTTGGAGGGGGGAGACCGGATCAGCCCTCGTCTAGGGGTGACGGCGTCAATTGGCTTGGTCTGAAGGTTACATGTAGGCACCTTGGGGTCCTGCGGCAGCGAGGCCGACGACGGCGAAAGGATGGTGATTGCCAGCGACGGCGCATCAACCCTTTAGGAGGCTTTATGCTAGGGTTGAATCTGGTGGGCCTGGGCTTGGTCCTTTTGCTGGGTTGGTTAGAGCTCACCATAATTTGATGATCTAGTCCTTATTAATATGACTAGAGAGTCAACTGAACTAGGCTTTTTTGTTGGAGTGGGCTTGGCTGGACTAGGTATTTATGGCCTAAAAAAGGACTTGATTTGAGTCGGTCGCAGACTCATATTGGTGTGGTTGGTACCATTTATCTTTTCTTTTACACTATTTATGAGTTTGTTAAATAAAGGTGCGAGAAATTGTAATCAAAAGATGGGTGTATTTTGGCTTTTGAGCTTAGTTTAGACTAGGTTTGTGAGTCTTAAGAGGTAGCTCTATATGTCAGCCCTAATGGGTGTGTTATCTTGATATTACTTGCTGAATATATGAATTAGTTAACTTTTGACTCAAAAAAAAAATTATAAATTGGTATGTAAGACAAAAATATTGTTGAAATTAAGTTTGTCAGTTTTATCAGCAAAATTGTGTCAATTTTTAAAAAAAAAAAAAAAACGTTTTATTAATAACTCACACACCCTACATATGTCAGTGAGGTTTGAACCCATGATCTTAAAGTTGTCAGTTAAACACCTTAACCAACCAAACCACAGCAAGCAAAATTGTGTCATTGCTAGCTAGAGAGTGACTGAAAACAAATTCAATTTTTTAGTTAATAAGTGAGTTTTTTGGCTACGCCACTGAATTTAACTTTCATTGTTTTCTTTTCGTTTTTTTATGTTTAATTAGTTTTGATTTATGTCTAAAATCCCTTGTCTTAGTTCCCTGGTTAAGAACGATCCTTTTTATCTCTCTCTCTTAGAGCTTGTCATATTAAGACTCTTGAAATAGTTTGATCTTGTATAGCCTAAAGGAAAGGACAACTTCTGCAGTTAGAATGGCTCATCCTCTTTGTAACTGTTTTGTTGCATATTGATTAGGTTTGTCATATAACTGATAGGGACTGCATGTCATAATGTGGTTAACTAGTTTATAAATATAGTGTGTTATTCAAATGATGAAACAATATGCTCAAACAGTCCTTGCATTTCCACCCTGCATATCAAATTATAACATGAGGAGGTAAAAACACGATCGAGCGACGTTGAGAATAATTGTCGAAGTTTCATACCTGTCTGGCAACGTGCTCTCACGCCGTCATCAGACAGGCCTTGTCGTCCCCATGTGGATGGTGCAAGCCGGATTCCCCGATCATATTCCTTGATCGTATCAGGAAGTTTTCGATGGCGATAAGAAGGTGTGGAAGAGTGAAGACGTGGAGGCTGTTGGGATTTGGTATATTCATCTTTGGCCGGATCGGTGGGGGTGGAAGAAAGGGAGGGGGGGGGGGGGTTTCGGCTATGCAAATTTAGAGTGGTGGAGTGATCGAGGTCACGGGACTCGACTCTGATCAGATTGTTTGATTCTTATATGGGGACAAAACTGATTGGCAAAAGTAGCGTCCCATGATGCGAGTTGGGGGAGACGGGCAGATTAAGAGTGGCGGTCCGGCAATCTGGACAAGGTGGCATGGGTGGTAATTCGTTGGCGGCGACCGACATTGGGAACCACCAAGCTTGGAAGGAAACGTGTTTATTTTTTATTATCCTATGTGGCGGCATGGGCCTCAACTTTTGGGCCCAACATTAGTTGTGTTGTTTTTTACTTTCGGCTTTTTTATTTTTCTCAAGTGCAGTTTATTTTAGGCTTTCACAAAATCCTAATCACTATTTAGTTTGGAATTGTGGGATTTGTGCCAGCTTGCATGTATGCGCGCGTACCATGTTTGCTTCAGGTAGGCAGCGAGTTAATTTCTTGCTTTTTCAAATAACCACATCTATTTAGTGATAGAATGAAACTTAGTATCTTTTATTATATTTCTAGTGACAACATACTGTGAAAGCTGCTAGCATTAGTAACTTGTGGCATCGTATGAGCATTATCTTTCCAGTTTATCACCATATTTGCAAAGCGAATTATCACCACATTCGTAAAGTGAATGGAGTAACCTATGACACACTTTTTGTTAAATGTGCGAGATAGAATGCATATTGTTAGGTGATATACACTACTAGGACAAGCACTTTAGCCGATGAAAAATATTCGTCGGCCTGTTAATTTAATTTGTCGGCTAAAATCTTAGCCGACGAGCCTTCATCGGCTATGGTTTCGTCGGGAAAGAGTAGTTGACGATGATTTTAGCCGACGAAACTAGAAGACGTCGTCGGCTATTGTCCCAGAATTTGGCCAACGAAAAAGACATCGTTAGCTATTGTCCCAGAATTAAGCCGACGAATATCTTAAATGTTTCGTCGACCGTAGTCTGAGACTTTAGCCGACGAAACATTTAAGATATTCGTTGGCTAACGTATGTAATAAAAAAAATTAAAAAATAACTATAGCCGACGAAATATAGTCTGTTTCGTCGGCTTTAGAAGGGTATAGCCGAAGAAACATATCAAATTTCGTCGGCTAAACCTTATAAAAAAAATTAAAAAATACTATAGCTGACGAATATTTCTTACATGTTTCGTCGGCTATAAGTCCATTCCAGTAAAAAAAAAAACCAGAAATTTCTAAATTACCATTCCAAGCAACCTGCAAAATACACCAAAACAATTCCATATAACCAAAAACAAGCACATAAAACTATATAATTGATCAACTACACAAAATCTAGATTGTCTAAATCAATATCCGATTCTGGGGGCTGTTGCGGAGGAGGTTGCGGCGGCTGAGGTAGCGGTATAGGCGTAGGCATGGGCGAAGCCGGAAGTCCCTGAAGCTGGGCAGTTGTAAACTCCTACAAGTACTGAAACATCTGCAGCTGCTGGGCCTGCTGGGTGGCATATACCGCAGCAGTATAGGATGTCTGGGCGGCGATCTGGGCGGCATGAGCTACAACCTGAGCAGCTTGCTGTTCCCGTTGTCTCTCAACTTCCGACTCTAGCTGAGTCGTCCTACTGCTGGTCGAGGCTGCCTTTCGTTGAAATCCTGGAGTGGTCTTCAGGACCCCCTCGCCCTTCTTTCCTAGACCCCGGCAGTAGAAGTCGTTTCCTCGCGATGGGAAGGCTGTGCCCATGATCCTCGCCCCAACCCTCGGATCCGAAGTGTCGATCCGGGACATGGCTTCGGACATCTCTTCCTCCTCCATGTTCGGCCATGCCTCCCTCACTATAGCACTCATCACCTCGTCACTAGCCTCCCTCACCTTCGCCTAATTGGATAGGAAAAAAATGATTAATTAACATTTTGACATATATATATATAAGTAAAATTTAAAATTTAAAAACGTAAGATGACTTACAATATCCTCCTGGGCGTCAGGATATGTCTTCTCGTACGTATAGACGTACCGGTTGACTTCTGGATGTTCCCTGGCTGCCTTGTCCATGAAGACAGCGAACGGTCTAGAACAGGCATGATGGTTCCTTGTGTTGCGTTGCCTGTCCTGAGCATTCGCCCGGGAAACGGCCTTCAAAGAAAAAAATAAACTATTAGTAAAATATTTAAAAACGAACGTACTTAATGACAAATTAACTAATAATTTTTTTAAATACCTGTTTATGACGGTTGTTGAATTCTGATGTCAGAAGCCAACGCCACTCGTACTCCTTGTACTGGAACTCAGCAGGGGTACCAGAACGTGCGTTCCCGTGCGTAGTCCAGTGGGTCCGCAACTCGTTCTTCCACT
>NW_004443408.1:42425-52135 GCF_000184155.1 Fragaria vesca subsp. vesca
TCCCAACGTACCTTCCCCCATGCACAACGTCTGCCCAGCTGTTCTTCAGGTGCTCGGGAACGTCAAACCACACATGCATTTATCAGTTTATTAGTTTAGTTTTTCGAGAAATCAATGTAATACATAATATTATTGAGGCATTTTGTAAACTCACCGACATCGCGTTGTGGACCATGTCCTTAACCTCCTGCGAGATCTCGCCCCAGTCTGACCACAACATCGGGACTCTATCCCTAATGAGCGCTCCCACACGGCCGGAGTACGTCCTCGACTTCTCGCCCGATACTATGTGGCCATCCCCATCAGTATCGATGACGATCCTCCCTGAGGTATTGACGGTCTTCTTGAGAGCCTTCTTCTTCTTTGTCTGCTTCGCTCCGACGGTGCCTATCACATGATAAACCAAATTGATTATTAAAATCGGACACCCTTTATTATTAATTATAAGAAAACAAATCATTCATCTTTCATTACCTGAGGGCGACGCGACGGATTCCGTCTGTGTCGCTAATGATGATACCCTAGTGGAAATAAGAGGCGTATCAAAAGGCACGAACCAGTACGCCGCTGATGGAGCCACTGGTGGGGGCAGTTGATAAATCGGCGTCCCTGAGCCATCGACTACAGGTAAGGCCGGTATCATTCGCGGAAGGAACAGATGAGGCGGCGGCATCTGTACCCTAGATGATCCACCATCCGAAGCAGTAGGACCCGGAGTGGGCGCCCAGTGTATCTCAGGCATACGGGGTGCAGACACCTCGGTCTGGGTCAGAGGCCACAACTGCCTCGAGGAATGAGGGACGTCCGGCTGCCTCAATGAAGGGGGCACCTCCGGCTGCCTCGAGGAATGGGAAACGCTCGGCTGCCTCTGCACCGTCTCCAGAAGGATCGCATGTCTGGCTGTCATGGGGCCCCGAAACGACGTTTGAGGGTTGCTAGAGGTTCCCTCAGACGATTCGGACCTTTGGCCCTTCGAACGCTTCGTCGATCTAAAATTACCGCTCATCCTGTTTAAAATATTAATTTGAATCAATGTTTTAAAAGGCTAAGGCGTAGCCGAGGCAATGGCGCGAGAGCCTCACCAAGGCGCTTGCCTTGAGGCGTAAGGCGTAAGCCTTCTGAAAGATAAAAAAAAACTTGTATTCATGTCACTATTCATCCTATATATAGAACATATATTGCAATAAACATAACATTATATATTGTCATCCATTCCTAGTAAATACTCAAACAATGCAATTCAAACAAATCACCAAAAATAAAATATATCCAAAGACTCAAGTTGAAAGATGAAAGTACACTAGCTAGTCTTGCAAAATCAAAAGATAATAACATTGAAATAAACTTCATGCTTCAAAATCATATCTTGTTGATCAACAATTGTGGCTGGCTGCCTGCAACACACCATTGCTAAATGCTAATGCCAATCTATTCAGTAACCAACTTTTCATTTATTCAGTAAACCAACTCCAATCTATAACTAATGCCTATTGCAATATCAAATCCATATATTGAAAAACATCATATGTAGTTATGTACTCTAGTACAATTAAGAAACCACACTTCTTACAATTCAAGAAGGTTCCAGTTGAGTCGGAATGAATCAATATTCATAAAATTCACAAAATTCAAGAATTGATGTGCGTACCTCAAATCAACGACGACCAGCGGCTAGGACGGTGCGACTTGGACGGTGCGGCTTGGATGCTTCGACGTTGGAGTTGCAGAAGACAGAGACGAGGCGGAATCCAGTTTGACGAGGTGGTGGTCGACTGTGTTCGTATTGTGGAAGAGGGAGAGGGAGAGGGAGAGGGAGATCGGGAGAGGGAGAGGGCGGAAGGAGGCAGATTGGGCCAAACCTAGGAGGTGGTGGTGGGCTCGAGGAGGTGGAGGAGGGTTTTTTAGGGTTTTTTGGAGCGCTGTGGAGGCTGTCGAGCGCTGGGTTTAATTATATACCCTATACCTTTAGCCGACGAAATTTTTATTTCGTCGGCTAAACCTTTGAAATTCGTCGGCTAAAATAATGAAATTTGTCGGCTATAGAACTTTTTATTTAATAATTTCAATTTATTTGTTTTATTTTATTTTATTAATTATAGCCGACGAATTTTCAATAATGCCATCGACTATAATACTTTTTATACATTCGGCACATTGTGATTGTGATGATCAAACTTGAGAAACGAAAATCCGACCGTCAGATCTGACCATCATGATAAAATACATGTATGGGAAAAAATTCAACTTGATCCGACAAGGTTAAGGGCTCGATCCGGATGGTCAATCCCGTAAGTCAAACCCCTAAACGCACGGAAAAGGTCATTGGACCGTCTAAATTACGTATTTTGGTCGGACCTTCAACTGAAAATAGTTTCAAATCGATGAGACGCAACAAGTCGTATAAATATTTTACGGAAAACAACCACCGAAGATAGGGTTACCGATAGGGAGAAAAAATGGAAAATTGCATTGACCGCAACCATCGGCACCGAGACTTTACCGGAATACCGTGATTTCTCAACCATAGACGTATTTCACCATTCTGGTCATATCTTATTTCATGACTTTTTTGCGTTTGAAGGTTCTACGTATAGTTTGCTTAAGAAATGGAACATTTACTTAACATATGAGCTGCTGTCCAGATCTGCAAATATAAGGCACTTTAGTCAACGAAATTAAAATTTTTTAGCCGACGAAATTTACAGACTATAGCCGATGAAAAAAATTCTTTAGCTGATGAAATTTTAATTTCGTCGGCTAAAGTTGACCATAGCCGATGAAAATTTAAATTAGCCGACGAAGAGAAAAAATAATTTGTCGGCCTGGTTTTTTTATTTTCGTTGGCTAAAGCTTTTCTTCTGATAGTGATATATGTAATTATTTTTGGTTGTTCATTTGATAATTTGAGGTTAGAGTATGGCTTCCCTGTCCCATGTATTTTTCAGTTTCATCAATATGTAGGGATACGACATAAAGTCAGCCCCACTAAACCCTAATTTGAAAAACAAAACAAAAGGTTATCCTTGCATTTCGGAATTTGTTTTTTTTTTAACCCATGGTATGTAGCCAGTAGACTCGTTCTAGAATGGAGAAATTCTTAGGTGCGACAGTCGCACCAGGTGGCTCCTGTGACCGGCCAACCACGAATCGACATGTGGTGATTATTATCCAACTTAACACTACTGAAATTAGAAAAAAAAAAAAAAAAAAAACGAATACGAAGTTACATACTCCGATCAACCCAGACCAAACCAAATCTTGTCCCTCTACCTTTCCTAGCCTTCCTCAAAGCTGCCACCCCCATCTTCGTCACCTCTGACGATAAAGGTGACTGTGTCAAAGACTTCTTGGAAGCGCGTTTTGACACGTCGGGGCCAAGACAGAGTGTCACACCCCAATTCTTAAGTTATTTTTACGGTTATTTACTTTGGTATTATCTTGGTCTTCTACCGTGTTGAGTAACCGTTTACTACTTAAGGACCCTAGAGTTGACTTTTTGTAGGAAAATTATTTTGGAAAAATTTCTTGAAGGAGGTCGTAGAGGATGTTATTACGAATTCGTAGATATGCTAAACGTTAAAATCGGTGTTAGCATGAAAAAGTTATCAGATAAATGGTAAAGTATTTGAGTTGGTAAAAGGGGGGTAATTTTTTTTTGTAGGCTTTATTTTTGGGGTTTAAGTGTTGGACCGGTTGGAAAAAGCCCAACCTTTTCTCTCTCTCTCCCTCCCTTCTCTCCCGAGCTTCCCGAGTCCCCCGAGCCCCCAATTCTGCCGAAAACCTCCTGCCACCATCTGCCACCATCTGCCGCCGTCCGGCCAGCAACCGACCTCCACTCCAGCCTAGTTCGGACGCTGCAGTCTCCTCTTCCTTCCTAGGCCGGTGACCGGGCTTGTGATGCCGTTGATTGAGGGAAAACCCGCCGGAATCGCCGTACTGTCCCCTTGCTGGAGTTCCCTCCTCCGGCCACCATAGGTCGTGTTTTTTGGCTCATCTTGTAGCCCTCATCAAGGTGATTGAGGGAAAACCCGCCGGAATCGCCGGATTGTCCCCTCGCCGAAGTTCCCTCCTCCAGCCACCATAGGTCATGATTTTTGGCTCATCTTGTAGCCCTCATCAAGGTGAGTAATCCCTCAAAATGAATTGGTCCAATTCGATCTTGTTAATGAGAAATGTATAATTGAAGTTCTAGGGCTCAATTTAAGGTTTTGATTCGATTGCCCTAGTTAGGCTTAGAATTAGACTAAGTGCTAGTTATGGAAGTTGTTGTGCATATTCAGAGGATTGTTGTGTTAAAATTTGGGAAGCATTGGAGGTCTCCGGAGTACGGCTGCCGGCGGAGTAGGCGGCGGCGGAGCCCCTCAAGGGTAGTTTTATATGTTTTTGAGTTTGTTTTCATGAGAGGAGTTTAATGAAGTAAAGTTTGGAAGTTTTGGAGGAGTTTTGATAAGGTTTGAGATTTTTCAATGGTTAAGAATTGTGGCGGTTATTAGAATTGAATTTCGGCAGTTGGTTTAGCAGGTTTTAAATTCTAAAAAGGTTAATTTATGGCTATCGGAAAATGCGGAGTTATGTGAGCCTTATTAGATTAAAAAGTGGAGAAATTGGGCAAGGGAGAAGAGATTATAGGCTTCCGTTTATTTCAGAATTTTTTTATTAAAGTATTATCCTAGTCTGAAGGCTTAATATTATTTATTGTTCAGGACGTGAGGAGGATCATTTGGAGGAAGCCTCGGGTCGTCGGTAGGCGTAGCCGAGCACTGTGAGTGGACCTTTGATTTGAATGTCGTGCATGCACTAAAGTTTATTTAATTTTCAAAGGCATATTGGAGATTTAATATTGTCTTGAGCATACTGGAGATTTAATATTTTTTTTGGATTAATGAGTTCCATTTATTTTTCGGGAACTCTCTTGAGCATTTTATTTGACATGTGGGACATGTTAAGTGATTTATATTATTACGTAATATTTCTAAGTGCAGTTGGGAACTGTACTAAGCTCAATGGATTTTATATTATTTTTAGGGAAGTGATATTCTTGTTGTTTTATTATTTTACTTCACTATAAAAAGGTTGAATTATATTGATTATTGCTAGCTAGCATTATTTAGCGGTACTCATCATATGTAAGTTGAGCGCTTAGCGTGGGACGCTATTATAGCCTTATTAGCGGTTCTCATCATATGTGAGTAGAGCGTTTAGCACGGGACACTATTATAGCCTGGGAGGCAACTGATCGGTATATATATATATATATATATATATTTATTGTTAGCTAGCCAGTATTTAGCGGTCCTCATCATATATGAGTTGAGCGCTTAGCGTGGGACGCTATTATAGCCTGGGAGGCTCATCGTTATAGTGAAACCTCTTCCCATTTTTATGATGTATTGGGAACCAATGGGATTGTTCATCATTTTTGTCCATAAATATTTTTGAAGATTTTCCAAGAGTGGCATGCATAAATATTTATCCCCTAGGCCTTTTGTTTTTAAATGCCTAGTCTGCAGAGTTCGGTTCGGCGAGTGTAGAAGACGAGTCACATTTTCCACCTCATCCAGTTTTCTCTCGTAGGTTACTAGTTTAACCTACTTGTATATTTTTCTCGTTTCCTCCAAATAGTTGCTCTGATTACCATGGGATGTTTTATTGAATTTATGATTATGTATGTTAAGAGCATATGACTCATTTTAGGAATGATTTCAAAGATTGAAAAGGTGAGATTGTATGAGAAATCAAATTATGGGATTGATTGAGATATTATGTTTGTGATGTGGTGGGTGTTGATTTAGGGGAGCGGGTGGCTCCAGGAGATGTTGAGTAATTTGTTATAGAAGTGTTTTGGGTTTCGGTTATTTTTTTAGGTAGGGTTGCCCATTTTCAAGAGAGGTTATGCCAAAATTTTGGTAGAATTTCCTTGAGGTGGGTCCCGCAGGGTTTATTCCTAATTTTAAGGGGAAATCCAGGGTAGGTCCTGATACAGAGGCGGATCCATCGGGAGGTTGTGGCGTAGAAATTTAGGGTAGAGCTGTGATGGTCGGCGGAGATAGTGATGGTGGCTGGCGAGGATGAGATGAGGAATAAGGTGATTGTGGATGGCGAAAATGAGAGATGAGGGATGGGTTGGTTTGGTTAGAGATTAAAAACAAGAAGAAGAATGAGTCTAAGAGGGCCGACGGAGAGAGAGGAGCTTGAGGGTGGAATTATTGCTCAAACGGGTCGGCATAGGGAGAGAGGAGGAGCAAGCCTTGGTCTAGTGTGATCGGAAAAAGATAAACTCCAGTTTGCTTATTTTTTCTAATTTCAGCAATGTTGGGTTGGGAAAAAATGCCACGTGTCAATGCGTGATTGGCCAGTCGCAGGCAGTGGCGGAGGGAGAAGAGATTTACCTATGGGTAGAAAAAAAAAAAGCAAACATAAAATAACTATTGATTAATGCATCGTCAAAATAAATATTTTTTTACTCTAAAATGTGGCTTTTAATGTGCCAACACATCAGAAATTCTCTAACTTCAGGCTAAAAAGTCCAAATCATAAGTAAGGGAACAATGATAGAACTACACCTTCTTTTTGTTGTTGGGAGAAATATATCTACTTTTGTGGGGCACAGACACATCAAACCGACCACTTGTTTAAATTCTACTAGGGGCATGGTCCTCTACTCGTCCTCAGTTGGCTCCGTCAATGGTCGCATGAGTCATGTGGTGTGAGTCTGTGGTACCTAAGAATTTCTCTCTAGAATGTGGTAAACCTAGTACGTATATGGATGATTAAGCTAAGAGCATCCAAATGCCCCGGGTCAAATCCCAAATCCAACAACTCAATGATCATGTCTTTTTTATCTATGCATGCAGCAGCTTTAATTTTTTGGGGTTCGGACATAGTCGACATATATACACCACCACAAATCACAATGATGGTGGCACGTACCGGCATCCATTGGCTAATTATTATCAAACACAGTGAACTTTAGCTAATATATGCCCCGCCACATTTCGACCATAATCTCTCAAACCTATAAATTAAGTTTCGGATAAGTAAAAATTCACGAAATGTGATAAGAATTATTGTCCTAAATTTTTTTGGGTGTGTCTATTGCCATTCCACAAACCATTTTACTCACCCCACATTCTCTTTACACCATATTTATATATTTTTAATTATAAGTCTACTTTGTTCACCCATTTATAATACCTAAAATACCATTTTTCTAATTTTACTTTGTTCATCCCTAAACTATATTTTTCTCAATTATACTTTCTTCACCATACATTCTCTTCTCCATTACTCCATAATTCTGAGTGTTTTAAATTGATCTATGCGTTGTTTATAAATACGGTACAATTGTCCATGAGAATTTACATACAAAATCGACATGAAAAATAATGAGTATAATGATAGACGGAAGCGTTAACGCAGAAAAAAAGAGAAGAAAAAAAAAGAAGAAATGCAACCAGTTCACCTCATCTTCAAGTTGAATGCTAGCGTCTTCAGACCTAGAACCACCAAATATGACAAATTTGGGTTAAAGTTTATGAAGTACGTACATGTTCATCCAAAAAAATAAAAAAATAAGAATTTGTAATTTTTAACAACTTATTGTCCCTTGTTGTAATTTTACATCAGGTTATTTTGGTCTTTCAATAAATCAACCACATGTGGGGTGAGCAAAGTGGTTTGTAGGGTGACAATAGCCGCACCCTTTTTCTTTCGTTGAGCTTTGTTAATTTAGCTTAACCAACATTAGTCATCTTGGAACCGTTTTGGAAGTATTAAAAAAGAATACCTTATATTCAAAGAAAGATAAATGCTTCGTTTTAATGAGTAATAAATTGGGTGTCTAGGACTCTTCTTGATTCGTAGGAGAAAGAAAGTCCAAAGAATAACCTCGTTCTATATATATATATATATATATCCTATCCATAGCGAAGCTTTACAAGATAAAACCCTTTTAGAGACAAAACTATTTGTGACAAACTTATATTTTGTCTCTTAAACCTTCGATAGAGACCAAATATCATTGTTGCTAAGTTTTTTTGTCTCGTGGATTAACTAGGCAAGTTAAAAGCCAATTAAACAAGTTTTGGTGGATTAAGAAGAAAAGGCCGCGGTCACTCAAAAAAAAAAAAGGCACTCATCACGTCTCCCTCAACCGTTCCGGCCTGCTCTTTGACGACTCAATCTCAACGATTCAATCTCGAATGCCACCAATCTTTCTTTTCGTTGTTATTGATTTTTCATGTTGCAGTGATCATCAGAATTGTCTCCTATCTCCTCTCTCATGCTCACCGATTGTGTTGATCTCCGATTGTAATTTGATATTTTGCGAATTTTATTCGATTTGGGTGGATTTCGTTTGGGTCTTTTTAATTTTGGTTTGGTTTGGGTTTTCAGGTTGTGATTTGCGATTCATTGGCGACTTTGTGCGCTCTAATCGGTAAATTATTCTCTTAAATCTTTCTCTGAACTTGCATAAAATTTAGGGAGAACGATTGTTTGTACTGTATGCTTCTTCATATTGGCATCAACTTAAACCCATATGAATCGAATGCTCTGTTTATTTTATGCCAATTTCACTCGAATCTCGAGCTCCATTTCTGTCTTGGGGTATTGGCGTTGTAGCTGAAGAAAGACCAGGATTGGGAAAGATGAGATTTTGGAAGTGGGTTTTTGCTTGGTTTGTTTGTGTGTCTTTGGTTGTTGAGATTGGTTTTGGGGAGCAAGCTCTAACTGAGAGGATTTTAGGTAGGGAAAACTGTAAAGACTTCATTTTTAGATGATTCTCTTTTTGGGCTTTTACTGTTTTGATGTATTTGTGGAAACTTGTATTTCCAGATACTTAAAAGCTTGAAACTTGATGTTAAAATGGTCTAATGGCTGAGGAGCATCTATAGTAATGCTGGTTTACTTGAATGGAATTGGAGCTCCAGAAAGCTAGCAAATGCATAACGTCATTGTTTAACTGAAATGACCAGAAGACAACTACATTTTTTATAGCTAGCTATTAACTAGGAGCGTGTGCCTCCTTATCTTTCTCTACTACAGCTGCAATTTGTTCTTGTTCTTGGTTTTGTTAGCTAGCTGAGTTCTAATTTTCAGTTTGTTCTTGCTTTTGTTTTGATTTATTTTCAGGTTTTGCTGAGCTCACTTCAATCCAAAAATTGCTTTAGTAAATACACAAAAATTGTCCATGTATGCTCTAACTTTCCAGGTAGTCTATTCTATTTTCCTTTTTATTTTCTTCATGGTTTATGGGGTATAGGACCAGACTTGAAATATGATGGTAGCAGTAAGACACATGTATATAACATAATAGAAAAGAGTATTATATGATTTTGGATATATACAGTGTTAATTAAATTGGAAGAAGAATTATGTTGCTAATATCAATCAAGAGGCAAGCACATAAACCATTGTTATAATTCTTTGCTACTATCTGTATCAGAATTATTAGGCTATGCAATATGCTTTTAATTAAATCCCTGCGATACTAATGTCAGTGTGTATGTATATAAATATATATTATTAATAATTGACATCTTCTCTTCTCTTTTTTGGTTAAATGACAAGTTTTCTTCTTAAATGATCATGTTAAGGATGTTTAAAGCAATACTGAGAAACACCAAGGAAAACAAAAGGCGTGCGTACCATCCACCAACATGTTCCATATCATGCCTTCATGCTCTATCATTGGTACAACCATCATTGCT
>NW_004443408.1:52654-53436 GCF_000184155.1 Fragaria vesca subsp. vesca
TTGAATGGATTTTAAATGGAGTCTCAATCAAATGAGTCGCACAAGTATTGGAAATATTATTGGAGTGATCATAGATATAGCTCGCATTTCATGTTAAAAAAATGATTTTGTTTTAGCAGATTTTGGAAGACTTGATCTTATTGGGAGGCCTCTAAGCAACAAGATTCTATCATGAAAAATTACCTTGATTCTCAACAGTAGAAGTTCTGTGGACAAGGCGAGCTAGGTGTTCAAAAATTCAGTCTGTGCTTCTCTGTTTTAGTTTTTGGTTTGTTTGCTTCTTTCTTTTAAGGGTGTGAAGAAGTTAAAAAACAATGTGACCACGACATTAGCAGTGGTAGTGAACTGGTAATTAATTGTTTAATTTATGGCTTTTGCATGTTCTTCTGCTTGCTTGCTAAAGCAATTGTAGGAAACAAATGAAATATAAGTTCTTATTTTATAGCTATAAAAAACCTGTTATTGAACTTGTGCACATCAAATCAGGTTTTACATTTTAATGAACAGGGTTTATAGCTTGTCTTATAGCTATAAACGTTGTTATTCCTTGCAATTGTTTTGAACAGGGTGTTTTTTTAATGATACTTCTGATTTCTTTGCAGTTACTTGAAAAGGAGGTGAATGATAGGGGAACACTTGCAAATGTTGTTGAGACACAACAGTATCCATGATGAAGAAGCTGGTTCATGCAAGGGAAAATGAGTTCGTTCTCCAGATGTGTGGAAAGAGGGCGATGAAAGTTAGTTTAGAATTGTGTTGTTACTATAGTTGAATGTTGTTTT
>NW_004443408.1:53751-56827 GCF_000184155.1 Fragaria vesca subsp. vesca
GCCATATGGTGAATTTCTGGGAATGTTAGACGGTATTGGTGACATAGATAGTGGGACTTCGAGACAAACAAGTTTCCGTCTATAATCCCTTTGAGTGACAAAATTTATGGTTTGTCACCAATGAGAATCTGTCACATATTATTAGAGACGAAATTAGTGACGAAATGATTTAATTTGTCACCCATACCAATGGGTGACAATTTTTTGTGAATAGGAGACAAAACAAGTTTGTCACTAAAAGGGTTTTCTCTTGTAGTGTTCACTTTGAAATTAAAGTGTGAAGTTCCTTATTTGACTCACTTTTCGGTCATATTTTCACATCTTCACCGTTTAGTTTATAGAACTTAATGCATAGATCACTTCTGCCAAGTTTTACTATAGAAGAAGAAGACAGTGACATAGAAGTTTAATGAGCTCCTAACTATAGCAACGTTGATTTGATATGAACAAGTGATGTTTGGTAACAAGGTTGAGACTTGAGAACATGCATTGGCACATATGCAAACCCCAAAGAGGTACGTACTGATTATTTAAGTGATCGAGACGAGCGATATATGATATATATGAAGTCTAAACTGAGTGACAAAGGGCGCAAGCTATGTTTAAACACTTTAGTGCTCTTACTATCCTCCGTTCCTACAATCATATATTCATATATATCAGCAAATAATCATGATTACAAGCAAACCCTAAATAGAAATAAATAAGATACAAAGTGATGGAGGAAGTGATACGATTTATTTTCTAATTTGTTTAGAATTGATCAATGGTAGCTAGATTGGTAAAGTTATGATATATAAAGCAACGAGTACTTTACCTTTTGTATTCTTACTTTACCTTTTGTATTCTTAAAGCTCTCTCTCTCTCTCTAAGAAAACAAAGAGGAATCATGCCTGCCAGCCAAAGAAAAAGAAAAGAAGATGATTTTTCCAATAGTAAATAACTAAGATGGAAAAAGAAGCACAGTTAGCACACACCGGCATTGCCAAGTGAATCATGTACGTAGCTCATATATCTCAATCATCCCCATCTTAGTTTGAGTTGAGTGGTCGACTGGTCGGCCATGCTAATTGTAGCCAAAGCAATAGAGAAAAGGCTCCTCCGGATCCTCTCCTAGCTTGAGTGCTATAGCTCTCTCATTCTCTCAAACCCAGAAATCAATTGAACCCAAATGAAACTAATTCCTTCTTGTTCTCTTTCCTCTTACTCTTCATCACCTCTCTCATATATTTTCTCTTTGACCTAGATTTGTTCATGCACGATCCAAAGAACTCACAACCAGCAAGGTATGCCAAAGTAACTCTCTCTCTCTCTCTCTCATATTACTGTCATATTACGTATAGATAGATCCATTTGTTCTCAACTTGGTACATTTGTTCTACTGAAAGTGAGAGAGAGATCCATTAATTATCTTTAATTTAGTTGCACAGCTATTGCCACCCTATTGTTTTCTTAATTCATCCTACAAACACATTTTCAACCTATATTTTCCATTTTTGTCCTTAAAATTGTAAAACTAATAAAAGTAAAAGCATAATACAAAAACCAAAAATTAAGAAAAAAAATATCAAAATCAAAATAAACTGCATAATCCAATTGGTTTCTTCTTCTGCTTTGCTTATGTGAAACCTTCTTCCGTCTATAGGTTCACCAACAATAAAAATTCTCTCTTTTCTGAATCTTTCTCTCTTTAAAACGAAGGTCTCTCTCTTCCTACAATTTCACTTTCCCATCTGTTGACCTGTATCTTGAATTCATGTTCACAACTATTTCTTTGGTTTTCTTAATTTTGAGTCTCTCTTCCAATTTATGTGAGAGATATTATGCACTATATCTACTTTTTCCGGTTTAGGTTTTCTTTAGTTTCAATTGTGAGTGAGATTTGTAATCGAAAGACTATATATGCAGTTTATTTAATATATATTTTTTTCAGTTTGAGTTTTCTTTTTTAGTTTTGAGTTATATATTTTCTATTAAATTATATTAAGGGTGAAACTGGAATATCATGATTTTTAGGGTGAACTATCTTATTCAGTGTCGAGTTTCGATTTGAAGAGCTTTTTCTTTTTTCTTTTCGTTAGAAGGTCAGAATTAATTGGAATCTCTGTTTTCATTTAATAAAGGTCCAAATTGGAATCTGCAGTGATCGGCGTCCTCTAAACTCTAAAAGACCCGGTCAAGTCAATTGCTTTCCACACCCCACAGATCCCTTTTACATTTCCGATTCTGATCGAGTTTAATAACAATAAATGTTTTCATGTTTTTCATGTTCCACATTTGAACTATATGACGTATTTCAGTTTAGGCTTAAAATTATTGAAGTTCCCCACATTGTCCGACCTGATGTTATAATGACTCTCCAGTCTAAGAATCTATCCAAAAACACGATTTTTTTTTTAAGCTCATAATATTAGTTCTCGATTTTTTTATTTTTTATTTTAAATCAAAACCATGTTTGAAATTATAATTGAGATCGATACCATG
The DNA here is from genome assembly GCF_000184155.1 of Fragaria vesca subsp. vesca. Lineage (NCBI taxonomy): Eukaryota > Viridiplantae > Streptophyta > Magnoliopsida > Rosales > Rosaceae > Fragaria > Fragaria vesca. The sequence continues at coordinate 56,236 of NW_004443408.1, forward strand.
CAAGTTTTTCGTCCCTTCTGTAATCCTAGCTTTTATAGGAATAAAGTAAAGGAACAAGGTAAAAAAGTTATTAACACTTTGGAAACAAAACCTTACTGCATACTTGTATAGGTTTTTGCATGGCATAGTTCACTTTAGTGACTTGCTACTAAAAGCAAACATTACGTCCAGAAAGGTCTAGTTAGTTTTGAATTAATATCATGGTGATTTAGGCATTAATTTGAGCTATTGTTATTAACGCAGCTGGAAATAAGGTGGGCTATAAACCCTAGAAAATTAAGATAGAGAGTTTACAAGCATAAACTCATAGGTAGAACTCTTAAATTTACCAGAAAATAAGATAAAACTCTTAAGTTTTATTGATAATAATATGAATGATTGATGAATTGAATTATAAAACGTAAAGAGTGTCTTATATTAGGCCTGAGATAATACCCATTTGGTACTAATTATTAGGCCTTGTTGACCATTCCAATAAAAATCTGTTTACTGTGCCCAATTACATAAATTTTATGATAAAGACTAAAATATCCTTAACCCTATTAATAACCATCTAATCTTTCTCCTCTCACCGATCAGATCTCTCTCTCTC
>NW_004443408.1:56847-63137 GCF_000184155.1 Fragaria vesca subsp. vesca
CTACTCTCTCTCTCTCTCTCTCTCTCTCTCTCTCTCTCTCTCTCTCTCTCTCTCTCTCTCTCTCCTCTGGATTGGAGCTTGACGCCGGTGACCGTCACCACAACCGGTAGGTGACTTCGTCGTTAGAGTCCAACCCGCCACGAACAACCAGTGACGTGATGCACCGACGACGAGAAGCACTGGTGGTGAGGCCTCGACACCGATGAGGCTAGATCCGGCCATCCCGACTAGATCCGGCCTTTCGCATCAGATTTGATCAAAGCATATCCGGTGGAGATCATGATGTTCTTCCTCGGAGCCTCGGAGACTTTCTTCAGTGGATATCACGGTGAGTTCGAATTCTGATTCGAGTAGAGCTTCGCTTCTGAGTGGATGACTGTGGGGTGACAACACCGATGACGATGACAAGTTGACGATGTCACCGTTGTGGTACCAGAGAGGCGGAGCAAGCGGTCGTCGCCGTTTGATCGGATCCGGCTTCATCAACTTTGTCGGCTTTGGCTTCATCCACATGGTTGAAGGTCTGAGAAAGACTGAGCTTGATGCAGGTGAATTGGTGAAGGTAAATTGGTGAAGTTGAATTGGTTTTGATGTGGATAACAAGTTTACTGGGGGTCAGTAATATGTTATGGGGTGGATAAGAAATTTATTAGGGGTCAGTAATATGTTATTGGGGTGGATAAGAAGTTTAATGGGGTCAGTAATATATTTTTGGGGTAGATAAGAAGTTTACTGGGGTCAGTAATATGTTATTGGGGTGGATAAGAAGTTTATTGGGGGTTAGTAATATGTTTTTGGGGTGGATAAGAAGTTTACTAGAGGTCAGTAATATTCTGGGGATCGGATTCCAGCGACCAATGACTAGAGTCCGTGGACCGGTCACCGGAGTCCGGCAAGGCTTCAGCAAAGTAATCTCTCTCTTCCATTTTCTCTCTCTAAATGTGTGTAGGACACAAGGGTAAAAGTGTCTCAAAAATATTATTTTATTATAAATTTAATGAAGATTTGTGTATTTGGGCACAAATAAGCTAATCTCTCATTCAATTAGGGTCAAAAGTTTTATTGTTATTAGAATGGGGTTTGACTTTTATTTTTTTGTGCAAATGGACATTTTCCCATTAGGCCTTAACTCTTGACTAAATCCTATTTTGAATAAAACTAGGAAATAACAAACCTAATATAACTAGAAATCCTAGAATAATATTAAATGCTAAAACTGAATATCAAAACTACATCTTTTAGCCTAAATCTTACGGGGGTTCACTAAAGTGAGCCTTGTAGATCTCGTCATTCCCATTCCTGAAAGGTGTCATGCGTTCCAAACGAACGTTCTGACCAAAAACTGCTCCAATTCGATTCACAATCCAGAATCTGTCTTTTTGTTTGAGAATCCTGATATATCCAAGAAGAGGAATTTATAATTAATTTCATCATTAAGAAGCCTATTTGAATATCAATTTCCAATATTCAGATCATTCTTCTTAATGTGACGACGCTTCTTTCTTTTCGAGATTCGTTGTTGAATTTGACTAAACTATCGTCCTGCATCAAATCGATACATCCCAATTATCAGCTTTCATACTGTTTCACTCCTTAATTAGTTGATCTTTATAAAATAAGTTGTTCATATAATTACCAATTTTCGAGATTCTTTGTTGAATTTGGCTAAAATCTCGTCCTGCATCAAATCGACACATCCCGATTATCAGTTTTCATACTTTTTCACTCCTTAGTTGATCTTTATAAAATAAGCTGTTCATATAATTACCAATTCAATGATAATTTTTCAAAACCATAGAAGAACATGCATCATTTATAATTCATATGATAATTTGACAGTAATGTATGAAGACACATTAAAAAACAGTGTACAGTTTGACAGTAACGTTGGAGTGTGTTTGACAGTTTGCTCATGAGATTGACATGCACTTGGTTTTTTAACAGGAAGCCTTGGTATCAAAGAGCAATAGAGATGGGCACTCTATGGAGATCAAGCATCAGTAGTCCCAAGCATCCGACAGATCAAGTTACAACACCAAATGCCACAACCTTGTGGAAAACCATTACCAAATCCACAAACAACAACATTCCTAATTCTTCGAATTCCAGTAGACACAAGCTGAGAAAATGTGCCTCCTTAAAGGTTGCGACTTCGTTTACTAGGGTTTGTCTTTGTGCACCCATCTCTTCCAACAATGAGATTTTTAGGTCTGAGCTCCCACCAAGAAGAAGCAACAGTTACCCGAGATCGAAGCCATTGGGGACGACGACGCCGCCGCAAGATCAAAGAATAAGCAATATTACGACTATGATGAGCACAAGGCGTAGCACTTCCGAGAGAAGAGTGTTTCGTGGGAAATCACTGACGGACGACGTTTTGATGAGGAGATTTGTTGTGGAAGAAGAAGCAATGATGCACGTCAGAAGGAGAAATCAAATGGAAGTAATAAGGAGAAAAAGTAAAATGAGGAGGAAGAATCTTGGGCCTAGTCGTCTTAGTAGAATGGTCATGGCTGGAGAGGAGGATAATTCATAAGTTTAATTTAATTTTAATTAAACATTGCTTAATCAATTGTTTCAATCTGCTCGATGGTGAATTTGAGCTTCTCTTTTCTGCGTTCATGTGGCTCGACTTTTAGTCTCCAATATTTTCAAGAAGATCGATTCATTTTCTTCATCAATTCTATAGGCATGCGATGTTTCCATTCATCAATACAATGGATTATTGATTATTTTCTAATCTTCCTAAATTTAACTACTCGTTCCAACATGTTTCAAATAGTCTTGTGTGTCTCTGCTATGAGATCAAGTCATCAAACAACAGACTTGACTGAACCTTCTAAACTCTAAATCGAGTTCTTAATTTTAATTTGAGAGTATATTTCTGAAAAAATTAGTTATACCGGCCAATATACTGTAAATTTAACAAATAAAAATACAGATATATCATCGTAACGATTTGTCTCACACCAATCATGACATACACTTATATCAATATGTTCCACAGTTCACACACTAACTAACGTCTAACAAAGTAGCTCACCAAAAAACCAAAACTAGTTAATTAGGTTGTATTTATAATATTGGAGTAACTATTAATGAAAATATATAATTGAAATGGTCGGACACGACGACAAAACCAGATCATATACTCCTTAAAAAGAGAATCAACCAAACCAAGGACTACGCCAATAAGTGTAACAAATGACATTTTTCACACAATGCTGCACAATAGCAGAGTTGTACAAATTTCAAAAATGTTTCATACAACGTTCAGAAACATTCAGCTGTTATGTGGATAGTTTGAGATCATTCCAGTTTTTTTTCCTTTAAACTAGTACAACACTTTGGACAATATTTTGTTGTCCGAATGAAGATAAAAATGAGGCCCATTTTACTTCTAACCCCACTCTAGTTTGACATATAACTGGGTGTTATTATACAACAGTGAAACAAATCAATGTTATGTGAATGTATACAATTTAAACTATCACACAATACTTTTTATACATCTGTTGTACGATGTATCTCTCATGCCAGACTGCAGATTTCTAGTTTTATAATTGCTCTTACATCCTCTGAAAACCTAAATTTTTTGTGAAGGATAGCCTTGGTGGTTTTGATGTAACAACGGAACACTTAAACCTATTGTGTGAGAGTATAGTATTTTTAACAATCACACAACGACTTTTCAGTTTTGGTTGTATAATGTATTTTCGTGTCATAATAAAACCCTTCTCTTACATTCGACAATACTACTTTAAGTTCTTCATGCCACAACAATCAACTAAGAAATGTTGTGTGAAGGTATATCACACAATTGTTTTCAATATTACGTTGTATGTATCGTAACCTCTAACCCCTAAAATACCCAAAACCCTAAAAAATCCTAATAAATTTCCTATTGTAGTGCCACAACTGTTCTTTTTTAATACTGATGTGTGACGTAAAATTAATATTGTTGAATTTATGGTTGACCGAGTTGATCGATACCCAAAAGTTTCCGAAAATTTGTGAATTTTGTTACATTGCTATACTTCACTATCATAATTATATCAAACGGTCGAATTTTCATGACTTTAATCCTAAACATCTATATCACAATCAACTTACTAATGAGGTATAACATGTTTACTATGTTGCACATAATGTGACATAATATGTGTAGCACATATTGTATAAACGTGTGTTTATCTAGAGAGACACCATTGAGGAAATGAAATTTTGAAAATCGAACCGTATAGACATGTTTACGATATTGAAGCATGATTGTGGTAGAAATGTCATCAATTTTAGGTATTACATGAGTGTCGATCGACGCGGTCAACTCTAATTACACTTACTTTCACTATGGGGAGCCAAACCATCATGATATCATTGACACCACTTCTTGTATGAGTTCATGCATAATAACCATATGATTATACGAGTGTCGACAAAATAAAAAAAAATGTTTAGAGTATTGCATTTCGACGTGTTTTCGTATGATGAGCCTCCCATATTTAGACAACTCTTAGTGCTTTTATGCGTTGTGTGAGTGAAAACTAGGGTTATTTTAAAGAGTGACTTGTTTTAGAATGAAAAGTAGCCGTAAATTTCCCGCCCTCACGATTATTAAGTGAATGTCTCTATTTTCTTTCTTCTCAGACAACACAAAATATGCAATTTATGTTGTCTGATTTGTAAAATGGATAGGGAAAAATTAAGGCTGAGATGTAGCAGCGGGAAATCTCTTGCTCTTGCAATTTAAGGATGCCATTTCTTCTCAGACAACAAAATATACAATTTACGTTGTCTGATTTGTAAAATGGATAGGGAAAAAATTAAGGCTGAGATGTAGCAGCGGGAGATCTCCTGCTCTTGCAATTTAACGATGTCATTTCTTCTCAGACAACAAAATATGGAATTTATGTTGTCTGATTTGTAAAATAAATAGGGAAAATGTCACATCCCGACCCTTATATTTTACCTTATTTACTAGTTTGGTTATAATAAGAATTTTACCGTCTCCGTCATTGAGGTAATAGTTTAATTGGTCCCTAGAGGTGTTTTAAGGGACGATTAATTTCGGGGAATTATTCGTGGGAGAAAATATGACGACGGTAAAAATGGTAAATTTTAGTTAGTAAAAGGTAATTTTTATTCGGGTATTATTTTTTTTCGGGGTGTTTTATTTTTGGAATTGGGTTGTATATAGGACTTGGACCGGGTAGGAGGCCCAAGCCTATTTCTTCTTCTCTTTTTTCTTTCTCTTTTCTCTTCCTTCTCCTTCCCGTGCTCTCTCCCCTTTCGCCGAAAACTTCCAGTTGCCAGCTGCCGCCGTCCGGCCAGCCACCAGCCACCTCTCCACCCCAGTTCGGACCCCCATCTCCTCCTCTCCCTCCCTGGCCTAGCCCCTGAGCCGTTAGCCCGCCGGAAGAAGAGAAAACTCGCCGGAGACGCCGGGAAGCTTTTCGCCGGAACTCCCTCCTCTGGCCACCAATCCGGGCAAGCTTGGTACAGTTTTGTAGCCCTCCAACCCAGCAGCCTTGCCCTAAAAGGACTCACTCCCTCTTGAGCTAGGTAAGGAGAAATTTGAGGTGGAAGTTTTATGGCGTTTTTGATGTTTCTATTCGATTGGCATAGCTAGGCTTGGATTTTAGGTTTGTGCTAGTTAGGAAAGTTGTAGAGCATGATGAGAGGAAGATGTTGTCAAAATTTCATAGGTTTTGGAGGTCGCCAGATTTGGCCTCCGGCCATCGCTACCGGTAGAGCCGGCGCTGGTTTGGGAGATTTTTAGGGTCTTAAATGTGGAATATTAAGAGGATTATATTGATGTGATTTATGGAATTTTTGGATGAGATTTGGATAGGTTTGTGAATTTCCGAAGTTTGGTATTTTTTGCGGTTAATTAATGTAGAATTCGGCTGTAGGATTTAAGTCGTATTTTTGGGGAGGTTGTATTTACGACTGTCGAGGATGATATTTAAGTTCGGATCGTTTCGATTTAAGAATATCGAAGTTAGGCAATGATGAGCGTATTTATGGCTCTCGGGTAATTTTGCCTATTTTGATTAAATATTGGATTGTTAGTTGGGAAATTAATATTATATTTGGAACAGGACATGAGGAGGCTCGAGCAGACGAGGCCCCAGATCGACATCAGGCTTAGGCCTAATTTGTGAGTGGACTTTTGTTTTAAATAAAATGCATGTTAGAGTTCATGGTTGAACAATAATTGTTGCGGAATATTTTAACGTCTATTTTAATTTGACGTAATTTTATTTCTCTTGGAGAGTTACCGAAAATGG
>NW_004443408.1:63857-74088 GCF_000184155.1 Fragaria vesca subsp. vesca
ATAGTCACCCGCATTTCCGTCAGTTTTCATCAGTAGGTTACATGTTTAACCTACTCGTGTTTTCTTGCTTCCGCTAGTGTCTAGTAGCTCTGAATACTTTGGGATTATTGTATATTATGTTTAGAATTTCTGAAGGATAATTATGTGATGTTTGGACGTGTTGTATTAAGAGTGTAATTTGGATTTTTTTGAGTTAGGGTTATCCATTTTCAAGGGAGATTTTATCAATCTTTTCAGTAATTTTTCCTTGGAGGTGGCCCCCGCACGACTTACTCCAGGTTTCAGGGTGAAATTCGAGGTGGGTCGTGTCAGAAAAAATTAAGGCTGAGATCTCCCGCTCTTGCAATTTAAGGATGTCATTCTTAGACAATTAAAATTTGGAGTTCTGTTGTATGATTTGGGAAACACTTAACTCGAAACCTAAAACACTTGACACTTAGACAAAAAAGAAAAACCTATCTGTCACATCCCGACTCTTAAATTTTTACCTTATTTACAGCTTAGTATTAATAAGAATTTTACTGTCTCCGTCAATGAGTTTATGGTTTAATTGGTCCCAAGAAGGGTTTTGGGGGACGACTATTTTAATGGAATTATTCGTAGGAGAAAAATGTGACGACAGTAAAAATGGTAAATTTTAGCTAGTAAAAGCTCTCTCTCTTCTCTCCCTCTCCCCCGAGCTATCCCCGACCCGCCGGATTTCCTCCGTTCAGTTCGTCGCCGTCCAGCCGCCTGAGACCGCCGCTCCGGTCCCGATTGGTGGTCGGCCTCCTACCCAGCTTCCTTCCTGGACCAGTGGCAGCCTCCCTTGCACCGGCGTGGGAGAGTAAACGCAGCCGAAAGGTCTGACTGCCGTGGTAGTTCTCTCGATATTTTTGTTCGATCGACCTAGTTAGGCTTGGAATTGGTGTTTGTGTTAGTTAGGAAAGTTGTAGAGTGGGTTGAGAGGAAGATGCTGTTAAAATTTGGTAGGCATTTGAGGTCGCCGGAGTCGGCTGCCGGCCGCCGCTGTTAGGGGGATTTTCATGATTTTAAATGTGTAATATTAAGGGTAGTTTAATAGTATGAAGTTTAGAATTTTTGGAGGAGTTTTGGATAGGTTTGGGATTTTTGAAAGATTGGTGAATTTGGCGGTTAATGGGGTAGAATCTGACCGTTGGATTTTCCTTATTATTGTTTTAGAATGTTGAAATAAAAGAAATAAGGCTGTGGTTGGAATTTCGGGTGAATTCGATAATCTTAACCCTAGAAAGGGTAGTGGGTTAGGCGGAAGAGTTTTGGGTTATAGATTTAAGTATTATTTATTCTGAAATTGAAGTGTGGTCCTAAGCATGGTTTTTGTGCCAGAATTTGAGGAGACCTCACTTGAGTGGTGAATTGGATTTCGTCAGGCTTATGCCTAAAGTTGTGAGTGGACTTTTGTTCTAATTAAAAGCATGCGATACATTATATTGTTTATCAGTTATTCTTCTGTTGAAATTTATTGGTTTCTTTGATATTTGACAATTTTCATCTTTTGGAGAGTTACCGAAAATGATATTTTTGGTGGATATGTTTATTGGATGTTTATGAGGATACTATGTATATAAATGTTAGCTAGCCACACGTGCTTGGTCCGTCATAATGAGGTAAAATTCCATTATGGTGTGACGTGAGTGTTAGACACAAGCGTCATAGCCCTATATGAAAACTACTTTCTTATCTGGTTCTTATAGGTTTTCATATAGGGAGTCCACACGTATATACACCCGTCCTCTTCGGTCATAACGAGGAAAAATTCTATTATGGCGCGACGTGAGCGTTAGACGCAAGCGTCGTAGCCTTGTATGAATTTCTATTTTTCTATTCTGTTCATAGAATTCGTACAAGGAGTCTGACGAGTGTAAATACATACATATATATATATATATTATTTTAGCTTGAGAGGCTTTATTTTATTAAGTTTGGAGACTAGCCGTAGCTAGTTATGTAATTGCCAATTGATGAGTTGAGAGCTTTTGAGCTGTCGCATGCAGCATATTTTCTATGGAAATTTAAATTGGGAAAGGATAAATATTTTTCATTAAATTCATTTTTGTCCACTCACTCTAACATTTTCCCCTAGGCCCTTCGTTTTAAAAATGCCCGGTTGCAAGTTAGCATAGTTGAGGTCGAGCGTACATGGAGAAGAGGCATAGTCAATAGTATAGTTTCCGCTCATTTTTATATTTCTAGTTCCTTTCCTCTCAAATAGAGTTTCTATGTATTTTGGTTGTTGGCTGTGAGATTTTCTTTTTAAAGTTAGTATATGATTTGGGAGATGTTGTGATGTGGGGGAGCACGAAAGCTCTAGGAGATTAAGGTTAGATTTGGATTTTCAGAAGTGTATGCAGGTATTATTAGGAAGGGTTGTCTATTTTCAAGGGAGGTTATGCTGAATTTTCGGTAAACTTTTCTTGGAGGTGGTCCCCGCAGGATTTACTTCGGGTTTCAGGGTGAAATTCGGGGTGGGTCTTGACATATCGCTCAAAACCTCTCTCTCACAGACACACTCACACTCAAACCGTTCATTTGGTCGAGAGAGAAAGAGAGAGTTCGAGAGAGAGAAGGGCAGAGGAGCCGTTCCCCTTCCAGGCGTGCCTCCGCTGTCGTTCGTTCGTCGTTGGCCGATCGGAGATCAGCACTCAACTCTCCTCTCTCTCCTCTACCTCCCCACACCCACAAAATCGACATCCAACCATCCCCTTTCTCATATCGAAAATTCAAACCCTAACCCCAATTCCGATATCTGGCCAAATCCTCTCTTTTCCGGCGAGCTCAAGTTTCTGAAAGGTAAACTCATCTCTTTTCTTTCGATTTCGAGCTCCCTTGAGCTTTGTTTTTTCGTTTGGGACCTAATCCCTCGTCTTCTTCTTTTCTGGGTTCGTCTACAATGTCGCCGTCGGTGACTCTCCAGCCATGCATTCGATTCTTCAAGGTAATCCTTTCCTTCTCTCTCCAATTCCGATTTTGATTGGGTTTCATATAGTGCACACCACATGTTTGATAGAATGCCTCACAGACACAACAAAGCTGAACCAGTGGGCTTTTCCATGATTTTCGAAAAGTCTATATTTCTTTGTTCAATCTCAGTTTTTAACAGTTGAAAATATACTCTTCAATGATCGTTTTAAACTTTGTTTCAAGCAAAACGGAGTTGATTTGAGAAACTTGTGCTATTTTAAAACTTCATACAGTGTTTCAGAATTTTCGGCAGAAACTGCATTTTCATTCACTTTGGGTCTCTATTTGACCATGTATTTGAACTCCAAACGACTTGAAATTTTGGGACATTGTAGTTTTGCTTGTCTACTTTGATTCTGGAGATTTTCAGCTGAAAGTAATAAAAATTCCATTGTTAATGAATTTTTCTCTCTTATTATCTGTTATCTGGAAATTTCGCAAATTGCAGCTTAGTGTTACAAAACAATTGGTTTGAGAGCTTTTACCTTTTGCATCAGTCTGTGACCTTTAATTAACAAGTTAAATTAGATATGCAAATCATGCTTTGAACTTGTATTTCAGTCCAAAAAGGGTTAAGGAAAAACTCCATTTTTAACAAAGCATTGTCTCTGTGTTATAATAATCTGATCACTATTTTCCTTTTGGAATAAGCCCACATATGGAAACTCTAGCTACTGCTGATTCTTTGAAAGTGCAACTTTGACTAATGTTAGGACTGACTAAGGTACTACATATGCTTATATTAGGAACAAGGATACAAGGGAACTAAAGGTTGGTCAAGTGGTACTTGCTGGGAGTTGCACATCAGAATGTCCAGGTAGGGGGTCTTCACTAGTTAGAGATGTTTCTGAAAATATCTTTATGTTTTTATGCATAAAAGTGCATTATTTTATGTGATGACTTGAGAGTTAAGGGAGCATAGAGACTTCCTTCGAGGGTTTTGGGCATTTGAATCACTGAGGTTCCCTCCTATTTCGTAACAACATCAGAATATACTTTTTTTGGTAATACGTTTCTTCCCCTAATAAGATTTCTATCTAAATGCGTTCAAGATTTTTGTTGGGATGCACTTTTGAATATTAGCTAGTATTGGTAGGTTCCTTAGAATGCTTGGATCAGAAATAGAGCAATGATCACATAGTGCACACCACTTGTTTTATAGTATGTCTCAAAGACACCACCAAGCTCAAACCAGTGGGCTTTTCCAAGATTTTTGAAAAGCTTATACTTTTTATTTTATCCTCAGTTTTTAACAGTTGAAAATAGACTCTTCAATGATCGTTTTAAACTTGGTTTCAAGAAAAACGGAGTTGATTTGAGAAACTTGTGATATTTTCAAGTTCACATAGTGTTTTAGAATCTTAGTAAAGTTTACTGCATTTTCAGTCACTTTGGATCCCTATTTGACTATGCATTTGAACTCCAAACGGCTTGTAATTTTGGGACATTGTTCCTTTGCTTGTCTATTTTGATTCTGGAAATTTTCCCATGAAAATATTGAAAGGTCAATTGTTGGTGAATTTTTTCTTTCTTACTACCTATTTCCTGAAAATTTCTTAGATTTGCAGCTCATTGTTATAAAACAATGGATTTGGGATCCTTTACACTCTTATTTTTGTCATTGATCTTTGACAAGTTTATCTATGCATAAATCCTATACTTTCAGTTCTAAAAGGGCAGGAAGGGTTCCATTCTTGACAAGCATCACTTTTGCATGTTCTTATCAATACTTCTTATTTGTGTTCTCTCTGAAACAAGCCCATAAATAGAAGCTTAGTTACTACTGTGACTTACTTTTAAGAAAAATTTGATGTTAGGACTAACTATGGTGCATATGCTTATATTAGGAACAAGGATGACTTGGGATCGCAATTAGCATCGTTAGAACACAAAATGAGAGTCTAGTGAGAGAAGCTCCTCCTTCTCACTTCCTTTTCTCTATGATTTATCAAATCTGGCTTTTAACTCTTCACCCACTTCCTTACCTTCCCACTCTAAAATTATTCCCTGATCTAATTCATTCTTTTCTCATTTATCACATCACAAATTCCAGCCAATAGCTTGGCCCCATTAATCCTTTCCCCATTCCAACATTTTTTCTCCTGTTTTAGATTGTTTAGTCCTGTAGTGGTGGTCAGATCTCACCCTACTGAATCATTTAGCAGGCTTTATGATCATTATTCCAACTGTCTAAAGCTCACATTTATTGTGATTATACTCCTACCCATTTTGGTGTTAAGCTTAGTTACTCCTTTGTGAGTGTTGTGTGAGTTGTTATCTCACTTATTAAGGAAACTGTTATGGCTTCCTCATTGGAACAACATGGTGAGATACCCTACGCTGATGAGAGTATCATTGAGGCTGTGCCATGCTGTTTTGAAGAAACTGTTGATGTTTTGGATCTGAACGGTGGTATCAATATGCTCGGAATCTTAGTAGCAGATGAAGAACCGAGTCTTGGGGGTATCAAGAACGGCCTGATGAATATGTGGAAGTCTCTGGGTCAAATCCGAATTATACGGGCCAAGAAGAACACCTGCTCAATCTCGGTCGGATCTGAGAAATTGGCCAGTAAGCTTTTGGATACAAGTCCATGGTTGATAAAGGGGTACTGTTTTTCAATCAGGCACTGGCCACGTTACCACTTAATTGAGGAGATTGAATCCAACCGGGTTTCTTTTTGGATAGAAGCTCATGGAATCCCACTGGAGCAAATGACGAAGAACAATGGCCGGAAATTAGGGGAGATGCTCGGATCTGTACTTGATGTGGAAGACCCTAGTGTGGTAGGCTTTCGGGGTTATCTCAGAATTCGTGTTGATCTTGATACTTGGCGACCACTCACAACTTTTGTCCCACTTCCTCGATCACAAATCAGTACTACAAAAATCAAGCTACAATATGAAGGGCTAAAGAATTTCTGCCACAAGTTTGGAAGACTGGGGCATTCAAATACAGCATGTAGTCACCGGATCAATCCAGCTTTGTCTCGTTGGGGCATTGTCTATGACAGAGCTCCCATTGCTGAACCCCCATGTCAACCACTGAACACACAGGCTAACTTCCCCTCGGAATATCCACAAGCTTCAACCTTTGGGGTTTTTGCCGGAATCAGATCACTCCGGTCATTCCGATCACCTGTCATACCGAGAAAGAACCAGCTTCCAAGGAGGTTTCTGAATTTGGCATGGGACATGTCTCAAGGGAGAACAACAGCTGTGAGGCAGGTAAGAGAAGTGTCAAATCTCTGACCACTTTTCAAATTCAATCGCCTAAGAGCATCTCCAACGGTGGTGTCAAATCAACCGTAGAATTTCAACAAGCAACAAATGATGCAGAAGAAACGCTCCAACCGAGCTATCAATTCCTATGTGGATTTGACAGCCTCCTCCTCAATGTCAAATTTGACAGTCCCACTAGAGCTATCTTTTGTTTTATAATGATTTCTCTCTTCTTCTCCTTGTTTCCTGCTCTCCTCTGTCAAGACCTACCCTGGATTTCCCCTTTAAATCCGGGATAAACCCTACGGAACCCACCTCAAGGGAAATTCTACTAAAATTTTGGCATAATCTCTCTTGAAAATGGGTAACCCTACCTGAAAGAAAAATCACCAACAACCCAAACACTTCTAAAACAATTTAATCCACATCTTCTAGAGCCATCCGCTCCCCCAAGTAATCATCCACCACCTCAACTAAAATAACAATTCAAAATAATTTCAAGAATTTAATCTCTCATACAAACATACCAAATAAATCTTTTTCATCACTCCTAAGTGGAGTCACAAGCTCTTAACACACCACCACATTAATATCACTTAAAACATCCCATGGTTATCATAGCAACTACTAGGAAAGAAGAAAATATACAAGTAGGTTAAACTAGTAACCTATGAGAGAAAACTGGATGAGGTGGGAAATATGACTCGCCTCCTACTCTTGCCGAACAGAACTCTGCAGACTGGGCATTTAAAATGAAAGGCCCAGGGGAGAAGCATTTAAAACGTTAGAATGAGTGGACAAAATAAATAATAAAAATACGGACTTAATGATAGAGCATTGAAATCAATTTAATGTTTTTCCCATATTTTCCATTGAGAAAATTATTTATGCATGCCATTCTTGGAAATCTTTATGAAAATAATTAGAGGCAACAAGAATGAACCAATCCCATTGGTTCCCAATAAATCAATAAAATATGGGGAAGAGGTTTCACCATAACTATGAGCCTCCCAGGCTATAATAGCGTCCCATGCTAAGCGCTCTACTCACATATGATGAGGATTGCTAATAAGACTATAATAGCATCCCACGCTAAGCGCTCAACTCACATATGATGAGGACCGCTAAATAATGGCTAGCTAACAATAAATATATATATATATATATACCGATCGATTGCCTCCCAGGCTATAATAGCGTCCCACACTACGCGCTCTACTCACATATGAAGAAGACCGCTAATAAGGCTATAATAGCGACTTACATATGATAAGGACCGCTAATAAGCTTAGCTAGCAATAATCAATATAAATCAACCCTTTTATGGTGAAGTAAAATAATAAATGATCAATAATATCACTTCCCCAAAAATAATATAAATCACTTGACATGTCCCACATGTCAAATAAAATGAGCAAGAGAGTTCCCGAAAAATAAATGGAACTCATTAAATGTCACATCCCGACCCTTAAATTTTTACCTTATTTACTAGCTTGGTTATAATAAGAATTTTACCGTCATTGCGGTTTTAGTTTAATTGGTCCCTAGAGGGGTTTCAGGGACGGTTATGTTCGGAAGATTATTCGTAGGAGAAAAATATGACAACGGTAAAAATGGTAAATTTTAACTAGTAAAAGGTAATTTTTATAGGTTATTATTTTTCGGGGTGTTTTATTTTTGGAGTTGGGTTTGTTGTGGAGTGGGTATTAAGTTAGGACCGGGTCAAAAATTAGAGTGGAAAGCCCACTCTCTTTCTCTCTTCTCTCCCTCCCTCCCGAGCTGCCCGATCCGCTGGTTTCCTCCGCTCAGCTTGCCGCCGTCCGGCCACCGTAGGCCGCCGCTCCGGTCTCGTTCGGTCGGCCTATGACCCAACTTCCATTTTAGGCCGGTGAGAGCCGCCCTAGCTCCGCCGTGAATGAGTTCTTTCCCTCGAAAGGCCCGACTGCCATGGTGGTTCCATCGCCGGAACTCCCTCCTCCGGCCGCCATAGCTGGAGCTACTTGGCTCAAAAGAGAGCTCTCCTCTCGTGCAACAACCCCTCCAAATGTCTCACCTCCCTTGAGCTAGGTAAGGAGAAATGTGGAGTTGAATTTTCTAGGGCTTTTATGATGTTTTTGCTTGATTGACCTAGTTAGGCTTAGAATTGGGTGTTGTGCTAGTTAAAGAAGTTGTAGAGTGAGTTGAGAGGAAGATGCTGTCAAATTTTCATAGGCATTGGAGGTCGCCGGAATTGGCCTCCGGCCGCCGCTGTGTGGGAGATTTTTATGGTTTTAAATGTGGATAATTAAGGGGAGTTTATTGATGTGAATTATGGAATTTTTGGAGGAGTTTTAGTTAGGTTTGTGAATTTCCGAAGTTTGGTATTTTTGGCGGTTAATTAATGTAGAATCCGGCCGTAGGATCTAAGTCGTTAAATCTGTGGGAGATTATGTTGCGTCTACCGATTTTGGTATTTAAGTTTGGATCGTTTCGGTTTAGGATTATCGAAGTTTGGCGAGAATAAGCGTAGTTACGGCTCATTTTTATTTTGCCTATTTTTGAGTAAGTAATGGAATTTCAGTCGGGAAATTAATATTATATTTGGAACAGGACGTGAGGAGGTTCGAGCAAACGAGGCCCCAGATCGACATCAGGCTTAGGCCTAATTTGTGAGTGGACTTTTATTTTAGATATCATGCATGCTATGGTTTTGGTTGAGCATTTAAAATTGTTGGTATTTTGACGTCATTTAATTTTGACGCTTTTATTTCTCTTGGAGAGTTACCGAAAAATGGGATTTTTCGGTGAGTATAAATATGTATATTGAGAAGAGTGTGTATATAAATGCTAGCTAGCCATATATGTCTGTCCACCTTAATGGCGTAGCATATAGCCGCATTATGGTGTGATGTGAGCGTTGGACGTGAGCGTAGCAGCCTTATATGAATGTTTAATTCATATAGAGGGTATAGGCACATATTTATACACCCGTCTGTCCACCTTAATGGCGTAGTGTAGCATCGCATTCAGGCGTGACTTGAGCGTTGGAAGCGAGCGTAGTAGCCCTATATAGACCCATGAATTTATATAGGGAGTATGGACGTGTGTAAATACATACATATATTATAGAGTCGGAGAGGCTCGATATTTATTGAGATAAAGTTTTATCGCTTGTGGCATGCATTCGATTTTTCTTTAGAAATTGGTTTGGGGAAACATAAATACTTTATTTATTAATTTATTTTTTGTCCACTCATTCTAACGTTATTAAATGTTTTTCCCCTGGGCCCTTTGTTTTAAATTGCCCAGTCTGCAGAGTTCGGGTTGGATCTAGTAGGAGGCGAGGCATAATCACCCGCTTTTTCGCCACTTTTCACCAGTAGGTTATCTGTTTAACCTACCCGTGTTTTCTTGCTTCGGCTAGTGTCTAGTAGCTTTGAATACTTTGGGATTAATGTAAATTATTTCGATGGTGTGCTCGGTCTGTTGATTTCTGTTTAGAGTATCTGAAGTATGAGGTTTAATGTTTAAGCTGGATATTTATGTGATGTTTGGATGTTGATGTATTGTTGATTATGTGGTGGTTGTGTTTGTGGGGAGCGGATGGCTCCAGGAGTTAAGGTTGGATGTGTGTTAGTAGAAGTGTAAATTTGAAATTTTTCAGGTAAGGGTTGTCCATTTTCAATGGAGGTTTTGCCAATTTTTCGGTAAATCTTTCCTTGGGAGTGGTCCCGTCAGGACTTACTCCGGGTTTTAGGGTAAAATTTGACCTATGGCGGCCGGAGGTGGGATTTCCGGCGAAAAGCTTCCCGGTGTCTCCGGCGGGTTTTCTCCTCTTCCGGCGGGTTAGATGCTCAGTCACTAGGCCGAGGAGGGAGAGGAGGTGGCGGGGGTCAAAACTGGAGTGGTCCGGCGGTCCTTGGCGGCCGGACGGAGGCTTGGTCTCCGACGGGTCGGGGTGCACGGGTGAGGGAGAGAGGGAGAGACGGGTGAGGGTGAGAGGGAGAGAGTGGGGACTGTTGGGCTGCCCACATACCCGGTCCAAACTT